>NW_006409205.1:55056-56198 GCF_000296735.1 Chrysochloris asiatica | reverse complement strand
GCATTAGTGAGCTAAAATGGACTGGTATTGGCCATTTTGAATCTGACAACCACATGGTTTACTATGCTGGGAATGACAAATTGAAGAGGAATGGTGCTGTATTCATCGTCAAAAAGAACATATCCAGATCAGTCATGAGGTACAACGCTGTCTGTGATAGGATAATATCCATGCGCCTACAGGGAAGCTCAGTTAATACCACTATTATTCAAATTTATGCACCAACCACTAAAGCCAGGGAGGATGAAAGAGAAGAATTCTACCAACTCCTTCAATCAAAAATTGATCAAACATGCAATCAAGATGTATTGATCATTACTGGTGATTAGAATGCAAAGCTTAGGAGTAAAGAGGAAAGATCAGTAGTTGGAAAATATGGCGTTGGTGATAGAAATGATGCTGAAGAACGCATGATAGAATTCTGCAAAACCAATGATTTATTTATTCATTTCAAATACCTTCTTTAAACAGTATAACAGATGACTATACACATGGACCACACCAATGAAATCAAATTGACTGCATCTGTGGAAAGAGATGATGGAAAAGCTCCATCAGTGAAAACAAGGCCAGGGGCAAACTGTGGAACAGACCATCAATTACTCATATGCAAATTCAAACAGAAGCTGAAGAAAATGAAAATAAGCCCAAGGGAGCCAAAATATGACCTTGAATATATCCCACCTGAATTTAGAGATCATCTGAAAAACAGATTTGATACATTAAACACTAAAGACCGAAGACCAGAAGAGTTGTGGGATGACATACATGAAGAAAGCAAAATGTCATTAAGAAGACAAGAAAGAAGGAAAAGATCAAAATAGATGTCAGAAGAGACACTGAAACTTGCTCTGCAGTGTAGAGATTCTAAAACAAATGGAAGAAATGAGGAGGTCCAAAAGCTGAACAGAAAATTCAAAGATCAGCTTGAGAAGATAAAGCCAAATATTACAAAAAATGTGCCAAGATCTGGAATCAGAAAATCAAAAAGGAAGAACACGCTCAGTATTTCTCAAGCTGGGGGAGCTGAAGCAAAAATCAAGTCTCGACTTTCGTTATTGAAAGATTCTCTGGGCAAATTATTGAATGATGCAGAAAGCATCAAGAGAAGATGGAAGGAATACACAGAGTCACTGTACCAA
>NW_006409205.1:48623-49791 GCF_000296735.1 Chrysochloris asiatica | reverse complement strand
AAAAAAAAAAAAAAATCAGTTGGGGCTTCTGGTTCCAGGCTGCAGACAGTGGAGTCAGGTTGGAAGAGCTCCGGTGAGAAAGGAGGGGTATCTCACGAAGGAAACTTTCATATAGCAAACCCACAGCCTTCAGAATAGCATAAGACCTAGTGCTTCAATCTCCCAAACTCGCATTTTTGAAAAATCACATGACTGAGGAATGGCGGGCAGCTTAAAAACTCTCTCCTGCGGACCAGTGGGATCCCCGGCTACCATGCCGCCCCTGGAAAGCTTGGAGGGCGGGGCTGAAGCCAGCTCGTTCAGAACGTAGCGCTTCCAGCAAAAAAATAAAAATAAAAACCTAAACGGACAAAACCGCAAGAAGCGACATAACCCGCCCTCCCCCCAAATCTCCCTGCCCCAACTTATGATCTCAGCACAGACATCAGGTGAGACAGTTTACCCACGCACAGAGGGAGAGGGACGGCGACTTTTTTACATCATCTGGCCGCCACAAATCGGAAGCCACCGGGCTCAGGTAGCAGTGTAGATCTTACAGCTAAAATCCCCAGCCATCAATCTGGCAACCCACGACTGGGCGGCTGCCTGAGTTCGCTGGACAGGGCAAACTCAAGGCAATCTGTAAAACCCCAACAGAACAGGTCTCAACCATGCCAAGATCTGCATGGAACACAGGCAGATAAGTGACAATCAGAGGTAACAACAGCAGTCGATCTTCCTCCCATTACCTCCCCAGTATATATCCGCCCACCTATACGGCAGTGGCTAGAGGAGAGGCCTGAAAGAGGGGTCAGCCCTACCCCTACTGGAGGCTTCTATTTGCACACACACTGCTGGTGTAGCACAGAAAAGTTGACCAAAGCCTCATCTCTGCTCCAAAGTGGTGATTTCTGCCTATGTATTTATATTACTTCTGCTTTTGGTCCTTTTGATCACACATCTTTCCTGGAGGTGGGAGCTTTTCCTCCCTACCTCACCTAAGAAGAAGCAGCAATCGTGGTCATATAACCAAGCTATAAGCATACACCATAATACTCCACCACTTAGACAAGACCTAACAACACCTGCTATGCATTACAGACAATAAGGGAAGCCTATCTCTTGATCATATTAATAATAATTATAATAAAATAATACTAACTGTGACCAATAAGAAACAATCAGAATT
>NW_006409205.1:19313-41448 GCF_000296735.1 Chrysochloris asiatica | reverse complement strand
CGCTATGAGTTGGTTCCGACTCGATGGCACATGACAACAACAACAACAAATGTAACCACAGAAACAGAGAACCTATGCAAATAAAACTACAAAACACTACTACAAGAAACCAAAAGAGACTTACAAAAATAGAAGAATAAATCATGATACAGGATAGAAAGACTTAACATTGTGAAAATGTCAATACAACCCAAAGCAGACTACAAATATAACGCAATCCCAATACAGATTCCAATAACATTCTTTAGAGCGATGAAAAAAAAAAATTATTACAAACTTTATATGGAAAGGAAAGAGACCCAGGATAAGCAAAGCACTGCTTAAGAAGAACAAAGTTGGAAGCTTCTCACTCCCTGATTTCAAAATTTACTATGTGGGTACAGTCGACAAAACAGCCTGATACTGGTACAATGAAAGATACACAGATCAATGGAACAGAATTGAGAATCCAGAAATTAATCCATCCACACAAAGCCAGCTGATCTTTGACAAAGAGCCAAAGTACATTGAATGGGAGAAGACATTCTCTTCAACAGATGGTACTGGCAGAACTGGAACTCCATATGCAAAGGATTGAAACAAGACCTTTATCTCACACCATATACAAAAACCAACTCACATGGATAAAACCTAAATGTGAATCCCAGAATTATAAGGGTCATCAATGATTCATAGGGACAAATGTGAGGGCTCTAATACAGGGCACACACAGACTACCAAACATTGTGAAAATTGCACAAACAAAAGAAGACAAAATAGATGAGTGGGACATACTAAAATTAAAAATTTATGTGTATCAAGACTTCACCAAAACAGTACAAAGGAATCCCACAGAATGGGGAAGAAATCTTTTGGAACGACGCATCAGCCATGAGACTAATTTCTAAAATATATAGGAAACTGCAACACCTCTGCAAGAAATAGACAAATAACCCAATTAAAAAATGGTCTCAGGACATGAACAACACTTCACCAAGGAAGAGATTTTGGCAGCCAGCAAACATATGAGGAAAGGTTCACGATCACTTGCCATTAGAGAGATGCAAATCGAAACAACAATGAGATATTATCATTCCACACTAGCAATAATAGCAAAGTTCAAAAATGCAGAGGACAATAAATGCAGGTGAGGATATGGAGATACTGGGACCCTCCTACATTGCTGGTGGGATTGCAAAATGATCCACCCACTCTGGAAAACAGTATGGCACTTCCTCAGAAATTTGGAAATAGAAAATACCTTATGACCCAGCAATTCCTCCACTTGGTATATACCCATAAGAGATACAAACCAAAACATGAGTAGATACATGCACACCAATGTTCGTAAAAACACTATTCACAATAGCAAAAAGATGGAAATGATTGAAGTGTCCATCAAAGAGACAGTCAGAGGAGTTGTTTAACAATGTCCCTTCTGCTGCTGTGGCTCCCCCTCTGACCATGTCAAGCCCAGACTACAAGGCCCTACCTGATGGCACTCCCTAAGGCTCTGCTCCCATCTCCTACTCCTCTGCGTTGTCAAGGCGATACATGCTCAGGTGACCTTGGTATTTTTTGCATATGACAAGCATGCACCTGCTCCCTCAGGCTGAGACTCGAGCCACAGAGCACACTCGCTTGCTGTTCCATTCCTGTTCCTGCTGTTCTCCTGCTAGATGCCTTCCCTACCTGCCTCTTGTGGCTTGTAACTGTTCTTCATCACACTTTATCTCTCACCTGCTTTATTCCTTTTCACCCAAAACTCTGTTTGCTCTGTCTTGCCTGTTGCAGATTGAATTGTGTCCCCCAGAATATGTGTCAAATTGGATGGACCATGATTGTCAGGGGTTTGGCAAGTCTGTAATGTTGTCATTTGGCAGCTGTGTAATGATGTCGTCAGCTCCCATATTATAAGGGGATTCGGGTGGGTTGTAATAACGTGACTCAAGTCACAGCTCCCTGGGGTGTGGCCTGCATCACCTTTTATCTTGTAGTTTCTGTTAAGTGCCATCAAGTCGGTGCTGATTCATATCAACCCTGTGAAGGGTTTCCAAGGATCAGTTTTAACTGCTGATCTTGTGGTTAGAAGGTCCAGAGCTTATCCTGCATTGCCACACCAGGACTTCATCTTTTATTGGACAGGAGATAAAAAGAAAGAAAGATGAGCAGTGGTCTCAGTATCACCAAGAAAGATGAGTGGGGACCCTTCATCATGGAGGGTTCCTACTCTAAACATGTTCCAGGTCCAGGGTAAGACTGCTGCCAGGACACAAGTAGATCTCCAAATAACGCCAGGCCTACAGATGTTAGAAGGAGACAAGGAGCTTTTTTGCTAAGTTGGCACCTTGAATTCAGTCTTCTAGACTCCAGGAAGTGATGGAATACAAAGCATAATCTTTCAACAAACTAGAAATGCCAAGATATATGGAAGACGGCTACCTGTCCAACTGACTGGAACAGATCCATATCTGTGCCATTCCAAACAAAGGTGACCCAACAAAATGCAGAAATCATTCAACAATATCATTAATACCATGTGCAAGAAAAATTTTGCTAAAGATAATTTAAAAACAGCTGCAAAAGTACAACAACATGGAACTACCAGAAACTCCCGCGAGATTCAGAAAAGTACGTGGAATGAGGGATATCATTGTTGATGTCAGATGGATCTTGGCTGAAAGCAGAGAATACCAGAAATATATTTACCTGTGCTTTACTGACTATGCAAAGGCTTTATTTATTTATTTATTTTAGTTTTTATTGTGAATTGAGTGAAAGTTTACAGGGCAGATCATCAGTTTTACATTCAACAAATCACACACCTTGTTTCATTACAATCATCAGTTGACAGTATTTCTCTCTATTCACTTTAGCTCTTTTTTAAAAAACAACACTCTGGCATATATAATAATTTACACCTCCAAAGGGCACATTCTGCAAGTCTGCCTCTTGGCCGCCAGCTCTTAGTCCCTCTCTTCCCATGAATCTAGAGTGCTCAGCTGCTTCCTCTCTCCATGTCCCCTGGTGTCGCTGGTTCTCTGGATAAGGTCCTGCATTCCACTTGTGTTCTTCTCCCTTGATGATCCTAGGGTCCTCTGTTTCTGGACTGTAAGATTAGCTACTCCCCTGTTCTTGTTACAAAACCTCTACCTTTACACTTGTGACAGTCGCAATTAGTCATGATAACAATTACTCACTATTGAATCATAAGAATCTTATCCCCATCTCTTTTTACCAGACCCATCTAGACAAGATGAAAACTATTCAGTGGGAACTCTTTTTTCCCCACACACTATTAGACTAAACTCCCCCTTGAAACCTTGTAAGCCAATCACTTCATGCCTTTATTGCCCCCTCATTTTAAGTAGCCAATATCTAAGTTGCCCATCCCTATCTACCCTGTGTACAGAGGGGATAGCATTGATACTTAATGTAAAGACTCTTTCCCTCTCTGTTGGTATTTAGAGTTACTACCTCCATGAATATAGCTCAAGTTAATCAAATTGTAGCAATATACCTTCATTTCCTTTATCAAAATTTGTTTTGTTCATTTTGTTTTTTTATCATCCTCTAGTCAAGCTTTGATTATCAAGCCATCAAAGCTAGGTCAAATGGGTACTGTCTGCAACTTTGGGTGTTCTTGTGTGACTCCTCTCACTTCATATCAGCTGGATGCTTCACTCTCAGCTCTAGCCCTCTGTGGCTATGTCCTTGTCCATAGTCTCAGGTGTCCCCAGGTCTCACCACACTTTGGACCAACCAGCCCTTCCTTTTCTCTCTCTCATCTCCAGGTCAGCGGGAACCTGTGGAACAGCCCATTTCTTCATTGCTGCCTTTCCCCCTCTTCCACTCACCAGTAGACCAACATGGGCACCAGAAAGCTTACATGCCTGCTCATGTGTTCCCTTTGAGTTTCAGTCTTAGAGGGGGGTTTGTCCTGAAGGAACTCGATTGCTTGCCTTGATGGCTTCCCGGTGAACAGCTTGACATTTTTGTTTTGGGTTTTTCCTGATGATCTTTCTTTGAAGATGTGTCTTCTGTCGCTCTAACTGTTCCATGCTGGTCTGCTTGTCCTTTCTAGTGGGAATGTCCCACCTCAGAAGGTTCTAGATGGGGCTCAGGATTCTACCTAAGGTCCTATATACTGCAAAGGCTCCACAAGAGGCCTATTTCACTGGACAAATTCTAGAACCCCTTTTAGGTATTCCAATCACTTATCGACTGAAGGCGAGGTTACAAGCTTTCTGTAATCATGTTCCCCGACATTCCTTTCTATCCAACTCAAGTTTCCATTTTACAATAGTAGCCAAGGAAAACCAATATACATGAGATAGTCAAGCATCTTAGCATTATTTCCCCTCTTCAAACTACTATGCCTTTATCCCTGTATCACAGAGCCCTGTTGTTTCAAGGTTGAGCATGCATCACTATTTACCTCTGTCCCATTTAGCCCATGCAAACCTGTCTCAGTGTTCCCCTCTCTATCTTGTTCTTCCACCCCTCCCCCTTCTTGTGTACTGCCCTCTCCAGCTCCTGAACTATGATGTGCCTGCCCCTACCCTGTGTTCTATCATCACCTCCCTCCACCTCCTCCAAACCCCCCACTCCAACCCCACTGGTAACCAACAAAGAATTTTTTTTTTTCCATTTTAGTACAGGTATCTTTTTGTAAGCTTTTACAATAATGGTCTTGTGCAATATTTGTCCTTTGTGACTGACTAATTTCACTCAGCACTCAAGCCATGTTACGTGGTGACTTGCAGCTTCCTTGTTATTCTGTAAGGTAGCATAATATTCCATTGTGTGTATGTTCCAAAGTTTGTTTATCCATTCTTCCATTGATGGGCACTTAGGCTGTCTCCATCTTTTTGCTATTGTAAATAGTGCTGCTATGAGCTGGAGACTTTAGATCCACAGAGGGAGAGCGACTGTGTGCTGAAGACCTGGGGGCACGGGGGAAGGATTGCATGGAGGGGACTGTAACCATGGCAATGAGACAAGATACGATAGAATGAATGTAAAACCAAAGTTCTCCCATGTAAACTATCACATAATTCACAATAAATTATTTTTTTAAAAAAATAGTGCTGCTATGATCATTGGTGTGCATTTATCTACTATGCAAAGGCTTTGGACTGTGTGGATCATAACAGACTATGGACAACATTGTGAAGAATGGGTGTACATAGACCAAGAGAAAGTTGTTCACAGAGAACACGAGGATATTGAAAGGTTTAAAATCAGGAAAGGTATGCACCAGGGTTGCATCCTTTCACTATACTTCTTTAATCTGTATGCTGAACAAATAATCTGAGAAATTGGATTCTATGGAGAAGAATGTGGCATTATGATTGGAGGAAGTCTCATTAACAACCTGTGATTTGCTTGCTGAAAGCAAAGAGGACTTCAAATACTTACTGAAGATGATAAAAAACAAAACAAAACAAAACTATAGCCCTAGTGTGGATTGCACCTTAATTTAAAGAAAACAAAAATCCTCATCACTCAACCAATAAATAGCATCATGAAAAATGGAGAAAAAAGATTGAAGTTGTCAAAGATTTCATTTTGCTTAGCTCCATAATCAACACTCATGGAAGCAGCAATCAAAAAATTAATGTATTTGCATTGGCAAATCTGCAGCCAAGAACCTCTTTAAAGTGTTAGAGAACAAAGATATCATCAGTTAGAGGAATTAGGATGCATGTGACCCAAGCCATGGTATTTTTCATCACCTCATATGCCTGTGAAAGTTGGAAAATGAATAATGAATATTGTAGTAGAATCAATGCATTTGAATTATGGAGAAGAATATTGACTGCCAGAAGAAAAAATAAATATGTTTGAAGAAGTACAACCAGAGTTTGACCATGTTCCATAGACTCCCGTTGATCTGGAGATGAGACAAAGAAGAGGAAGAGCTGGTTGTTCCGAAATGTGGTGAGACCTGGGGACTCCTGAGCCCATGGACTCCTGAGCCCATAGCCACGGAGGGCTAGAGCTGAGAGTGAAGCATCCCACTGATATGACGTGAGGGGAGACACACAAGAATGTGCAAACTTGCAGATAGTACCCATTTGACCTAGCTTTGATGGCTTGATGATCAGAACTTGACTAGAGGATGAAAAAAAAAATGTTTATAAAAGAAATGAAAATAAATTGCTACAATTTGATGAACTTGACCTATATTCATGGAGGTAGTAACTCTAAATACCAACAGAGAGGGAAGAAGTCTTCACATCCAGTGTCAATCCTATCTCCTCTGTATACAGGGCAAATAAGGATGGGAAACTTAGACATTGGCTACCTAAAATGAGGAGGTGATAAAGACACAAAGTGACTTGCTTACAAGTTTTCAAGAGGAAGTCTAGTTTAAGAGTGTACGGAGGAAGGTAGAATCCCCACTGAATAGTTTTCATCTTGTCTAGATGGGTCTGGTGAAAAGAGATGGGGATAACACTCTAATGATTCAATAGTGAGTACTTGTTATCATGACTAAGTGCCACTGTCACAACTGTAAAAGTAGAAGTTTTGTAACAAAAATGGAAGAGTAGTTAATCTTACAGTCCAGAAACAAAGGACCCTAGGACCATCAAGGGAGAAGGGCACAAGTGGAATGTGGGACCATATCCAGAGAAGCAGTGATACCAGAGATGGAAGCAGAGATGAGGACATGGAGACAGGGAGCAGCTGAGTACTCTAGATTCATGGAAAGAGAGGGACTGGGTGCTGGTGGCCAGAGGCAGGCTTTCAGAATGTACCCTTTGGCTGTTTAAATTATTATGTATTCCTAAGTGTTTTTGTATACATTCTCCCTCCGCCAAAAAAACAAAACAAAAAACACGAGTCCAGAAAGCTCTATTCTTAAACACAAGTGCTCGTCATAAGTCAAAATGGACTCAAAGACAACAGATTTTGGGTTTTGTTTCTTTTGCTTTTGATACATCTTTGAATTCAAAACAAAACATATTTTCTATTAAAAAGAAGAAGTAGAACCAGAATGGTCTTTAGAAGCCAGGATGGCAAGACTTCGTCTCTCATAAAAGACATCATACTTAGTAAAGTGGAGGATTGGTAATGAAGAGGGAGACCCCAAGGAGATGGCTCAACACAATGGCAACAACAATGGGCTCAAACATAACAGCTGTAAGGAGATCAAAGGACTGAGCTGTTTTATTCTGCTGTGTATAAATAAGACTGCTCTAAGTCAGAACCGACTTGATGGCATGTAACAACAACAGGACATAGTGCAGTGTTGACATCACTTAACATCTATCATTGTAAGAAAGTGATTACTAAGGCAGGCAACTCAGAGAGTGCTCCCCTAGTCTGTCTAAATCCCTGCCCTAACGGGCTTCAATGCACTAGTGCATTGGTCCCAGCTGGGAATCTTCACCAGTCCCAATAAACCCAGTGACATTCTATGTCCACGTGACTCAGCTATCACTGGGAGTAAATCCTCACTGTCTGCCTCCCACTTCTGACATTCCAGTCAGGTTGTGCTGTAAATCCCTGCAGAGAGCCAGATTTTCCAGAGATGGCAGACGCAGCCCAGCTGTGCTCCCAGGCTTTTTCCCTCCTAAACCTGGTCAGGGTTCATGTGGCCAAGTCCAGTAGACGTGTGTGGTCAGCTGGCCACGTCCTAATCCTTGGTCACCGGCACAGCAGCCACAGCACACCCGCCTGAACTCCTTCATGAGTAAAGAGGTCCATGGCTGACAGTGGAAGGGGGGCAGCTGAGGCCTTAGGGGAGAGATAAGACTCACAGTGGTCAGGGAGGGGTGCAGAGTGTATTGAGAGACCTAACAGAGGGGTGCTGTATGGAGCCCCACTGAGATAGGAGAGAATAGATACCAGCCTTCTCCCAGCAGGCAGACAGCACACGGCCTAATGCAGAACATTGAAGTGGGAACGAGGGGAAATTGGGGAGCCTGCAGCTAGAATGGTCCCATGGACTTGTTCCAAGTAAAGTGTTGTGGGGAGACCTTTATACACTCCCTAATCAACACCATTGGAGAGTGTATAAAGTGAAGTTGATCCCCAGAAAAGATTCTGCCAAGAACACTCAGTCCAACCTGGAAGCAGCGGTGCCTGAGTGCCTGGACCTAAGCATCTAAGCATCTCCATCCCTATGGCCACTGCCATTGTCTGCCCCGAGCTGTGCTTGACTGACTCCTTCCTAACCTGTGACTCAAACAATCTGTTTGTATTTGTAATGCTATCCTCTCTTTTTAAGGACCCCCCCCCAAGCCTTTAGGTCCCTCCCTGTACAGACTTCAAGGTTCTGGAGGGACCTGTCATGGGTTGCAGTTCTGACCCCTAGACCTGTGAATGTGACCTTGTGTGGAGATGGGGTTGGTGGTGAAGAAAGGGGGCTCTGGAAGGCACTGGTGTACTGTCTCTTCAAGGTCCCAGAGACCAAAGCAGGGGCCTGAGTGGAGAGATGGCACAGAGCAGGGGTTGTCGATTGATAGAGAGCTCTGAGGGCTAAAAGACCAGAGGTGGGACAGACAGGTCCAGGTGTGCCCATGAGAGTCAGGAAATGAGAGAGAAGCAAAGAAAATGACAACAGAAGACTGGAGGCAGGTCTAACTAGCTGGGTGAGCTCAGAGACCCTGTGTCTACACAGGGCAGAGGACAGCTGGTACAAAAAGAGAGGTTGTTGGGGATGAGAGAAGGCATGAGCAGTCTCCTCTACTGGTGGGACCCTGGTTTAGAGTTTGTTAGCCAAGGGCCAGAGGTCTGTGGGCTCCATGAGGCTCTGGGGAGGAAGAGAATGAAGCAGAGCCTGTTACAATTGCAAGGACACACACACAGAGGCTCCATCTCCCTCAACAGAGTCAGAGCCCCACCTCGGTGTCCCTGTGGCTTCCATGAATGTCGGTGTCATTAAATGCCCCCTGGAGCTTTATGTCAGATAGACCTTCTCACCGTTCAATCATGTCTCTTCCCTGTGTCCTCAAGGCCTTCAGGAGGCCATACCTGCTCAGTTGCCATGGAACAGACCCCAAGAGGTCATGGAACTGCCAACTTGACTTCCAATGTTGACACCAATGAACATTCAGAAAGTACAACTCTCCTTATACCTTGTCAGCCTCACCGTACATCAGCCCAGTTGCTAAGCCCTCCCCCAGAGTGGCCTCCACAAAGCTTATCCCATGCTCAGGTGTCCCTCTCTGGGAGGGTTGGGGAAACACTCATGTCTAGAATCTCTGGTGGCAAGTGTTCCGCTGCTAACCTAAAGGTTGCTGTTTACACCCACCCAGTAGCACAGCAGAAGAAAGGCTCACATAAATAAATCTGCTCCCATAAAGATGAAAGTTAATACAAAGGTATGAAGTGACTGGCTTACAAGCTTTCAAGAGGGAGTCTAGATCCAGAGGGTGTGGGGGAAGGTAGAATCTCCCCTGAATGGTTTCCAACCTGTCTGGACGGGGCTGGTGAAAGGAAATGGGAATAAGATTCGTGTGGTTCAATAGTGAATGATTGCTATCAGGACTGACTATGAGTGTTGCAAATGTAAAGGTAGATGTTTTATAACAAAAGGAGGGGAGTGATTGACTTTGCAGTCCAGGAGTGGAGGACCCTGGGACCATCAAGGAAGAAGAGCGGAGTACGGGACCCTACCCAGAGAAACAGTAACTCCAGAGATGGAGGCAGAGATGATGATGTGGCGAGATGGAGCTGCTGGGGACTCTAGACCCAGAGAGGGAGAGGGGCTGTGTGCTGACAGCTGGGGGTGGGGGCGGGGGCTTGTGGGGTGTGCTCTTTGGTTGTTTAAATAGTTGTATATTCCTGAGTGCTTCAGTGTACATCCAAAAAAAGATGAAAGTCAAGCAAGAAGCCCCTCTGGGGCAGTTCTACTCGCAGCACATGGGGTCACCTTAGAGTCAGCTTGATGGTACCCAGCAACAACGTTTGTAGGTGACATTTGCCTTCATGAAGGCCTTGTCTCTTCCCAAATCTGCAGGCTTTCCCCAGATCCTGTTCATCTCCCTCCTCCAGCAGGTGGTCTGTTCCCACAGGAGCTGGCTTGTGACTGGGTGGGTAGTGCTGTGTTCAGATCCACACACTGACTGATGGCCCCCAGTTCAAATTTACCAAGACAGAAGGTGCCAGGGAAGAGAGGAAGGAGTCTTGGGACAAGAAATTAGGAACAAGGACTCCCATGGGGCACAGCTCATACATCCAGGACCCACGGAGGTCTTGTTTTTGAACCCTGGTTAGGAATGGCTCCTGTTGGAACATGTTTGTTTACTGGGGTCACCACTCACCTATCAGGCTCTGTCTGGCAAATTTCACATATGGAACTACAAGGGGTCCCAATTCCATGGAGTCAGCCTTTTGAATGGTGCAGAGTCATCAAGGAAGGCTAACTTGCAGTCTGGGGAGCTGGCAATCTGCATGCAGCTCATTACAGAACCCATCTCCCATGTCAGATGAGTGGTCGGCTGTTGCCGTGGTGAATCAGTATTGTACTGTGACCTTGATTCAGAACAGAAATGTACATTGCCTTGACCATGATTATACAAAACACGTTGTCTAGGAAACAGCACAGTTCAATTCCGAGAACAGGAAGGGCTTTAACTGGAAGCCGTACACAGGGTTACCTTGTACCCAGCAGGGGCTCGTCATCCCTTGGGGGCCTCGAAACTTAATGTTTTGATGCATGTGTCAATGAGAGAGGGGGTGGGATGAAGAGAGAGACAGAAAGAGATAAAAAGGGAGAGAAAGCTAAGCATCCCTCTCCAAGCACTGCCATGTTCCAAGCCTGGACAAGCTTCTGCCGCTGTCATTTGCAAATGCTGCAGTGCCTGGGGGGGAGGGGGGAGTTGCTTAATCCTGGCATCTTGCCTGTTCTTTCTCAGACAGTACAATTTGAGAGCTGGGGAGGTACTGGGGGAGGGCTTCACCGGCCTTTGGCCATGTGAGTTCCTCCAAAGAACCTGGCCTGGCTCCATCGATGGAAAGTCCCCTCCCCTCAGCCCACTGCTCGCCGTTGCTCTCCCATTTCTTTGAGTAATTTATTTTGATTCATTTTTCAGCTGGCTGGATTTTATTGCTCTGTGGTGACTTTTATCTTCTGCTTTTATATATGAAGGGAAAATTGGAGAGCTATTCCATTCTTTTTGTTGTTGTTTTTAAGTGTTGTCGAGTCGATCCAGACTCATAGAAACCCTGTGCAGGGTCTTTGAGGAGTGACTGGTAAGTTTGAACTGCCAACCTTGTCCTTGTGGTTCACAGTCCAGTGCTGAGCCTACAGCCTTTTTTTTGTTTTAACGCTGAAGTCTATAAGCACTGGCCCACTGTCTTCTGGCATCGAGATATGATGGGAAGTCTAAAGCCAACCTGATTTCCCAACCCTCCCAATTATGTGCGTTTTCTGCTTTCCTTTCAATATGTACAGTCACATTTTTGTTTCAGGAACATTTTACTCTATCAATTTTGTTTGCTTTCTCTGTAATGTCAGTTAAATACACGTATCTCATTCTTTTCTATCTTTTTTCACTATCATCTTCTTTTAGTTCTCTGCTCTCTTCCATTTTGGATTGGGTGATTTCTGCAATTCTTTGATTTCTTCAATTTCAATACAAAAATTGAAAGAGAGAAATAAAAGTATTACTCAAGGAGCATGAAAAGCAGTAACAATTGAAAGAGAAACGACCAAGAAAATCACTGACAGGGAGGAGACAGAGCCATCCTGAGCGCTGAGTCCATCTATCTGCAGAGCTAGCCTTAATAACTGTGGAATTGTACATTCAACCTGCTCCTCTCTCAGACAGTACACGTGATAATCTGACATAATCAGACATGGGGGACTAAGGGGATGAAGGAAGGGTGGGGGGATCATTGCTTCAACTCTCCCCACATGTTCACTATGCATGTGGTTTTGTCACATTTATCTAACTTTTCCTTGTTTTTCATGTGGCTTACATCTCTGTACTATTTTTTTTTCTCTCTTCCAGTTTTTTTTTTCCCCCTGAGCTCTACTATCTTCATTTCATTTCTATTTTCTTATCATCTCTTCTTTGAACCCTCCATTCCTCCTTTCAGCTCTCTGTAATTTTGAGAAATACTGATTTCTGAAATGTCTGTGAATCTTATGGAGAATTTACTGTCTAAAGTCTTACTGTTTCTTCTGCAACTCTCCTGCAGTGCATTGTCCATCTGCAGTTAGCTGCCCTTCTTTGTCCTCTCTCATTACTTTTGTGTCTGTTGCAGATATCAGCCATGTTGGTTGTTGAATGCACTTGTATCTCGATACAGCACAGAGCATCTTGATAGCACACAGAGCAACTATATGTTGTTGTTTCTCATATTCATACATCAACCATGTTGAATTCTGAGTGTGCTTGATTTTGCCAGAACCGTCACATGAACACCCATGTCCATCTGACTAGGTCTCCACTGAGACTTTAGGTTTCATTAATCTAATCAAAGCTCTGTTTTCTATAGTTGTGACTTTCCAGACCCTGAACCCCACTGACATTGAGTTGATTCTGACTCTTTGCAACTCAATAGGACAGAGTCGAATTGCTCCTTAGGGTTTCCGAGAGTGCAATATTTATGGGAGCAGATAGCCTTATCTTTCTCCATTGGCATGGCATGTGAATTTGAAGCACTGATCTTGAGGTTAGCAGTCCAGTCCTTAACCCACTGCACCACCTTGACTTTCAGGACAGGAGCCCTTAACGTCAGGGAAATTTTATTTCTGCCTCAGTTTTGAGGAGGTATCCTTGGCTCAATATGTGCCCTGTTCCCTCTGTGGCTGAGGTGCTTCAGAATTTTCAGGTTGAGGGTGTAGCCCTTTCTACTAAGATTTTTCTCTTTGAAGCTGTGCTTCAAATGATGCCAGTGCATGGTTTTACTGGAAAGGAAAAGAGTCAAGACCTTGAAGAAATTTCCTTTCTCAAGTCTTCAACTTTTATGGGCAGATAATATGACAGGCCATGATCAGAGAGCACCCCTACTTCATGCATTCCAAGGCCTTGTCGGTCACTGGGAGGAGAATTTGACAGAGCAACTGAGCTGAGGGTTGGTCTATTGGAGAAGTCAGGAAGCCCACTGCCAGGCTTCATGTACTTGAACATCCCAACAGGCCTTAGGAGGAAGTCTCATAGGGGCAAGTACCTGTCCTTACCCGATGGACTCCCAGAGGCCTCATGAGGAAGCTGATGACAGTGCATGGAAAATGATATTCCCATATCCCAAATGAGGCGGGAAGTGGCTTCAGCCACCTGGCTCTGGTCACTTTGTTAGGCATTCCCAAGTCTGATCAATTCTTTCAACTATGATCTTTGAAGGAAAGATTGAAGTTGTCAAAGACTTCATTTTGCTCAGATTAACCACCAACACTCATGGAAGTAGCAGTCAAGAAATCTAATAATGGAGAGACTTCTGGTTTGGGGGCATCATAAGTGGAGGGAGTCAGCAAAGTCTCTTCAGTGGAGGCATGGAGAAACCAGAAAAAACACTTTGCTGGGACAGTCCCGGAGCTTTACGTTTAATATAAAGTAGGGGGAAATCGTTTTGTGGGCCTACCAGAGGAGAAATCTTAGGGGTGATAGTAAAGAAAGCACCTTTTCAATCGGGCAACTGAAGATCCGCTGCCTTAGCAGAGGGCAGGGGCAGGGCCACAAGGAGCCAGCCACAGCACAAAAACCACCCAGCAACTTCTGGAATAAGAGCTGTGAAGGTTTTTCGTTTATTTATTTATTTATTTTGCTTTTTTTTCTTCTGCTCTTGTGCTCTTCCCTTTCACACCCTCTCTGCCCTGCTGGGGTGTCTTCTCACAAGTGGGAGTGCACCCCCAAAAGGGTCCAGCATTGTGCTCACAGTGTACAATTGACACTGTCACCCTGAGCTGTGCAGAGGAAGGATCTTTCCACAGCACACAGAGGAAGTAGCTGGAAGCCCCAGTAGGTGGCAGAGACTAATCCTCCAGCGGGTCCTTATGACATCTGACTTTTGGATTTAACCCTGAAGTTAGCCCTCCTACTTGAGCAGGTGTTTTTACTCCTGCCCCTGCAGGAGCTCTGGCCATACAGCCAAGCTGCATTTGCACATGTAAAATCTCAACATAAAAGGCAAGAGCCAACACCAACTACTATATACAAGAACAGTGTGTAAAGCCAACACCTTTTAAAACACACTGAAAGGAGCAGACAACATGGTCACAGGATAGAAATCCCATCACGGAGACCTAACCAAACTGTACAGATAAAGGTGTGAAGAATTTTTCATCTGCCCATTTTCCTTTCTCTGTCTGTGCTCCACCACTCGGGTGACTAAAGGGAGTGCCTGGGTGAGCAGACACCACTCCTACCCCTGTAGGGTTCTACTGCCATGCACATGGATCTGCTTAGCTGTGAATTGTCTCCCACTAGGACAAAAACAAAACAAAACAAAACAAAAACTAGATTATCTTGCTATGAGTTTGCCCCTTTTTAAAGTAGAGTGGTCTCTTTCTCTCCCTTCAATACCCAAGAGGAGACAACAACTGTGTTCATATAGCCAAGCTACAATCACACCCTATAAAATCCCACCATCCAGGCAAGAGCCAATACCAACTGTTATACACCAGATAGGCAGCTAACACCTGCTACAGTTACTCTGAGTTGAATAATAAGACTGAAAAGGGAAGCCCATCTCTTGATCACATCCTGATTGTAGGCAATCAGAAATCATCAACATGCATTCATCTAATTGAAATACACCTAATGATTGAAGATGCCCAAGAAACAGCTGACCATATTGACACATGTCCAGAAACAAGATAGAGTAACTGAGACAAATAAGCTGGAGGTAGACCTAGACCTCACATTGGAAGGAGGGCAGGCTTTGGAACTGCCTGAGAAGAAATTCAGGAGACTCATACTAAGATGCATCCAAACACTTCACACAGTGGGGTTGAGAAAACTAACGAAAAAGTCAGGAAAGCACTACAGTAATAATCAAATAAATAAATACAGCATTGGAAATAATTCAAAACCTGTAAAAAGAGGTCCAAATGATTAATAATAAATAGAAATAGACAATACACTGAAAGGGCAAAGAAGTAGAATGGAAGAGACACAAGCCAAGAGCAGCAAGGTGAAAGACAAATGTCTCAATACTGCTAAGCTCCAAGAGCAACCAGAAAAAAGGATAAAAAAAATCTGAAGAAAGTCTAAGATTCATGTTGGACAAATGAAGAGGAATAACTTAAGAATTATTGGCATTCTGCTACAGGAAGAATCACACAAGTCCACAAAGAAGATACTTGAAGATCTTCTGGAAGAAAATTTCCCTTACATCCTGAAAAACAAAAAAATAACATGCAGGAAGGTGATCGAGCCCCAGAAGGACTGACCTCCAAAAGAAAATCAACAAGACATATCATAATCAAGCTCTCCAAAATCAAAGAAAAGGAGAGAAACCTGAAAGCAGCTAGGGAAAAGAGAAGTGTCACTTACAAAGGCAAGCAAATCAGATTAAGCTCTGATCTCTCAGCAGAGACCATGCAGGCAAGGAGACAATTGGGAGACATATATAGAAACCCTCCCCCCGCCAAAAAAAAATGCCAACCAAGAATCGTCTTCCCAGCAAAGCTGTCAATCAAATATGAGGGTATAATCAAAACATTCCCAGATACACAGAAGCTAAGAGATTTTGCTAAAGCCAACCCAGTGCTTAAAAAAATGATAAAGGGAGTTCTTTGGACTGAGAAACAACAAAAACAGACAACAACCAGAGATTGACATATGTGGCAGCAAAACCACGAATTCAGTCGGCAGATGGAAGAGTTCAGAACAGAACAAAACTATAAGAATGAATTCAGAAGATCTGGGAGGTCAATCTATGATCAAAACAATTACAATGTGAAAGAAGGTAAACACATAGAAATAGAGATCCAGGTAGTAAGGGTCAGGTATATTGCAGGATTAAATAGATTGTTTTAAATGGAGGAAAAAGTTAATAGAATGTACGGTAACCTCAAAGAAAATTAATACTTCACAACATGCCAAGAAATCCAAGAAGAACATGGAAACATTAAAACTATGAAGAAACTGACAAGAAAGAACATACACACACACACAAATGAACTCAGCACAAAAAGGCATGCAGAACAAAGAAACCAGCAGCACCACACACACACAAACCCCCATAATGACAGTAATTAATCCAGACCTATCGATAATTAACAATGGATTAAATGCATCAGTTAAGAAACAGAGAGTGGCAGAATGGATAAAAAAACAAATTCCTTCAATACGCTGCCTGAAAGAGACATACCTTACACAGAAAGACAAAAACAGACTAAAAGTCAAAGGATGGAAAAAAAAAAAAAACCATATACCAACCTAATTGCAATAAAAAATGAGCAGGAATGGCAATATTAATCTCTGATAAAATAAACTTTGAGGCAAAAACCAGCATAATAGATAAAGATGGACATTATCTCATGATTAAAGGGTCAATTGAACAAGATGACATAACCATAATAAATATTTATGCCCCTAATGAAAGAGCTCCAAAATATATAAAGCAAACTCTAAATGATTTGAAGAAAGAAATAGACAAATCTACAATAATAGTGGGAGATTTTAATACATCACTTTCAAAAAAGGATAGAACAACCAGAAAGAAACTAGACAGAGACACAGAGGAACTAAACAACACAATCAGCCAACTGGACCTCATAGATGTGTACAGAGCATTCAACCCAACAACAGTACAATAAACATTCTTTTCCAGTGTACACGCAACATTCTCCAGAATATATCATCTGTTAGGTCACAAAACAAACCTCCATAAATTTACAAACATCAAAATACTACAAAGCATCTTCTCAGACCACAATGCTATGAAATTAGAAATCAACAATAAGAAAAGCAAGGAAATACAGTCAAATACATGGAAATTGAATAACACCCTGCTGAAAAGCTATTGGATAGTAGAAGAAATAAAATGTGAATTCGCAAAGTTCCTAGATACAAATGAGAATTAAAACACAATATAACAAAATCTTTGGGACACGGCAAAAGCAGTACTGAGAGGACAATTTATTGCAGTAAGTGCACACATCCAAAGAGAAGAAAGAACCAAAATCAACACATTAACACAACATCTCCAACAACTAGAAACAGACCAGCAAAGTAAACCTCCAGTCAACAGAAGAAAGGAAATAATAAAGATTAGAGCAGAAATAAATGAGATAGAAAACAGAAGAACTATAGAAAGAATCAACAGGTCAAGAGGCTGGTTCTTTGAAAGGAATAATAAAATTGACAAACCATTGGCAAACCTAACAAAAGAAAAGAGGGAGAAGATACAAATAACATGCATAAGAAACCATATGGGTGATGTCACAACAGAAACAATAGAAATAAAAAGGACAATAACAAAATATTATGAAGAGTTGTGTGCCAACAAATTTGAAAGTCTAGAGAAGATATATGCATTTTTAGAAAACTACAACCTACCTAAACTTACACAGAGTGAAGTAGAAAACATGAACAGACCTATAACAAAGGAAGAAATCTACCAGGTCATAAAAAACTCCAAACCAAAAAAAGCCCAGGTCCAGATGGCTTCACAGGTGAGTTTTACCAAACATTCAGGGAAGAGCTGTCACAAATTCTACTCAAATTATTCCAGAATATAGAAGATGATGGAAAACTTCCTAATACCTTCTATGAAGCAAGCATAACCCTCATACCAAACTAGGGAAGAAATATCACTAATAAAAATAATTATAAACCAATATTCCTCATGAACATAGATGCAAAAATTCTCAACAAAATTCTAGCCAACAGAATTCAACAACACATCAAAAAAAAATAATAATAATAAGTCATGACCAAGTGGGATTCATATCAGGAATGCAAGGATAGTTCAATATTAGAAAAACAATCAATGTATTCTGCCATATAAATAAAAAAAAGAAAAGAACCACATGATCATATCAATTGATGCAGAAAAGGCATTTGACAAAATCCAACATCCATTCCTCACAACTCAACAAGTTAGTAATTGAATGGAAATGCCTCAACATAATTAAAAGCATATATACAAAATCAACAGCCAACATCACTCTCAGTGGAGAGAAATTGAAAGTTTTCCCTTTGAGAACAGGAACCAGACAAGGATGCTCTTTATCACCACCACTCCTATACAATATTGTGTTGGAAGTCTTAACCAGAGATATAAGGCAAGATAGGGAAATTAAAGGCATCCACATTGGCAAAGGGGAAGTAAAACACTGTCTATTTGCTATACATAGACTCAGCAAAAAAAACTACTGGACCTCATTGGAAGATTCAGCAAAGTGGCAGGGTTTAAGATCAGCATACAAAAATCAGTTGAATTCCTCTATACTAATAATGACAGTGTGGAAAAGGAAATTAGGAAAGCAATACCATTTACAATAGCCACCCAAAGGATGAAATATTTAGGAATAAATGTAACAAGAGAAACAAAGGATCTATACAAAGAAAACTACAAAACGCTACTACAAGAAACCAAAAGAGACTTACAAAAAATGAAAGAATAAACCATGCTCCTGGATAGGAAGACTTAACATTGCAAAAATGTCAATACTACCCAAAGCAATCTACACATATAATGCAATCCCAATCCAGATTCCAAGACCATTCTTTAGAGAGATGGAACAAAACAATTACAAACTTTATACAGAAAGAAAAGTGACCCAGGATAAGCAAAGTACTGCTTAAGAAGAGGAACAAAGTTGGAAGCCTCTCACTCCCTGATTTCAAATTTTATTATGTGGGTACAGTCGTCAAAACAGCCTGGTACTAGTACAACGAAAGACATATTGATCAATGGAACAGAATCGAGAATCCAGAAATTAACCCATCCAAATACAACCAACTGATCTTTGATAAGGGACCTAAGTACATTGCATGGGGAGGAGATAGTCTCTTCAACAGATGGTGCTGGCAGATATAAATATTAATATGCAAAAGATTGAGACAAGACCATTACCTCATGCCATATACAAAACCAACTCAGCATATATTAAAGTCCTAAATGTGAATAAAGGTCATCAATGAAAAAATATGGACAAACTTAAGGGCTCTAATACAGGGCACACGCAGACTACCAAACATTTTGAAAATGACACAAATGAAAGTAGGCAAAATAGATGATTAGGACATACTAAAAATTAAAAACTAATGTGCATCAAAAGACTTCACCAAATGAGTAAAAAGGGAGCCCACAGAATAGGAAAAAATCTTTTGCAACGACATATCAGACAAGAGACTAATTTCTAAAATGTATAGGAAACCACAACACCTCTACAAGAAAAAGACAAATAACCCAATTAAAAAATGGATTCAGGACATGAACAGACATTTCACCATGGAGGAGATCTGGGCAGCCAACAAACATGAAGAAGTGTTCACGATAATTAGCCATTGCTGCTGTTGTCAAGTGCCATCGAGTTGGTTCTGACCGATAGAGACCTGGTGCAGGGTTTTCGAGGAGCAGCTTGGTGAGCTTGAACCCCGACCTTGCGGTTCAAACTGACTTTGCAGTCCAGTGCATTAACCCAGAGATGCCAATCAAAACAAAAATAAGATATCATCTCAAACAACAATAACAGTGAAGTTCAAAAAAGCAGAGGACAATAAATGCTGGCGAGGATGTAGAGAGCCTGGGACCCTCCTACATTGCTGGCCAGATTGCAAAATGGTCCAACCACTCTGGAAAACAGGAAGGCGCTTCCTCAGAAAGTTGGAAATAGAAATATCTTATGATCCAGGAATTCCTCTACTTGGTATATATCCACAAGAGTTGCTGAACCGATAGAGCTACTTGAAAACTCAGAATTTCCCACAGCCATCACAGCTCCCCTGGCCTTGAGGCAGATAGGGCAGGAACAAGCCTCACAGGCATAACTCCCCTGGCCCCAGGGGAGATAAAACAGACACAAGCCTCACAGATGGTGTTTATTGTGTGATTATGGACCCCGGGCATTCCTTAAAGCAATTAACTTAACTATGTACTTCAAAGACTCTGGCACCAATGTGACTGATTTGCAGCCTTGTTAGTTTGCCTATGCAAACTGATATGTAGTTTTGTTATTCTGCCCAGGTAAACTGATTTGTAGCCTTGTTGCTCTGACCTGGTTAGCTGTTATCTAGTCTTCCTGTTAACAAACTAACTTGCTACTTTTGCTTCTGTACTCCCTGCTTCAGCAAATTCCTTTAGCTAAGCCCCTACACCCTGAGCCAGGAATGTAGCCTATATAAACTAGCAGCCAGCTCCCTGCGACACAGCCGACTTAGGAGAAGCTATTCTCTCCCTGCTGTCCAGCTATAGCTGTCTGTTGTGCCAATAAAATTCTCTAAATTGGACATTATAGTGGTCATCATCCTTCTTTGGGACTTGAACCCGTAACAATACGAGCCAGAACATGAGAAGATACATGCATACCAATATTTGTAGCAGCACTATTCACAATAGCAAAAAGATGGAGACAGCCTAAGTGCCCATCAATAGAAGAATGGATAAACAAACTTTGGTACATGCACACAATGGAATATTATGCTACCTTGAAGAATACCAAGTAAGCTACAAGCCACCATATAACATGGATGAACCTTAAGGACATTATGCTGAGTGAAATTAGTCAATCACAAAAGGACTAATATTGTTTAAGACCATTATTATAAAAGCTTAAGAAAAGATACCCACACTAAAAAGAAAAAAAAAAATTCTTTATTGGTTACTGGAGGTGGTGTGGAGAGAGGGAGATAGAGCACAGGGTAGGGGATAGACACATCATGGTTTGGGTGCTGGGGAAGGCAATACACAACAAGAGGGAGGGGGAGGGAAGAACAAGGTAGATAGAACACTAAGGTAGGTTTGCTGGGCTAAATCAGACAGATGTAAATAGTGATATATGCTCAACCTTGGAAGAACAGGGCTCTGTGATACAGGGATTGAGTCATAGTCTGAATGGGTAAAAGAGGGAAAATAATGTTGAGATGCTTGACTGTCTTATGAATATTGGTTTCCATTGCCTACTATTGTAAAATAGACACTTAAGGGGGATAGAAAGGAATATTGGGAAACATGCTTATAGAAAGCTTGTAAGCCCACCTTCAGCCTATAACTCATTGGAATACTCAAAAGGGGTTCTAGAACTTGTCCAGTGTAAGAGGCTTCTTGTGGAGCCTTTGTAGTGTATAGGACCTTAGGTGGAATCCTGAGCCCCATCCAGAATCTTCTGAGGTAGGAAATTCCCACTCAAAAAGGCAAGCACACCAGCCTGGAGCAGCTAGAGGAACAGAAGATACTTCTTGAAAGAAAGACCAGCAGGGAAAATCAAAAACAAAAATGGCAGTCTGATTGGCTACCACAAAAACAAGCAAATTGTTTGCTGGGGAGCCATCAAGGCAAGCAATCAAATCCCTTCAGGACACTCCCCCCTCCAAGACTTAAAAGGAATACACAAGTAGTCATGTAAGCTTGTTGGCGACTACGTTGGTATATTGGTGAGTGGAAGTGTGGGAAAGGCAGCAATGAAGATGTGGGCATTACATAGACTCACGTTGACCTGGAGAGTGGTGAGACATACTTGGCCCAAAGTATGGTGAGCCCTGAAGACTCCTGAGCCCATGGACAAGGACATAGCCACAGAGGACTAGCGTTGAGAGTGAAGCGTCCAGCTGATATAAAGTGAGGGGAGATGCACAAAAATGCCCAAACTGGCAGATAGTACCCATTTGACCTAGCTTTCATGGCTGGATGATCAGAACTCAACTAGAGGAAGATTTTCTTTTTTTAAAAATTTTTTAAGGAAACAACTGTAAATCACTTCAATTTGATGAACTTGACCTATACTTATGAAAATAGTAGCTTAAAATACCAACCAAGATGGAAGGAATCTTCACAGCAAGGATCATTCCCATCCCCTCTGTACACAGGATTGATGTTGTTGTTGTTGTTGTTGTCAGGTGCCATCGAGTCGGAACCAACTCATAGTGACCCCATGCACAGCAGAACGAAACAATGTCTGTTCCTGGGCCAACCTCACTACCGCTGTCACACTTGATGCCATCAATGATGCCACCTGGCTGATCCATCTCGTTGGGGGGTCTTCCTCTTTTTCTCTGACCCTCCATCTTACCCAGCATGACAT
>NW_006409205.1:16639-18778 GCF_000296735.1 Chrysochloris asiatica | reverse complement strand
CTCTTTGATCTTCATCAGTAAATGTTTCAAGTCCTCTTCACTTTCAGCAAGCAAGGTTGTATCATCTGCATATCACAGATTGTTAATGAGTCTTCCTCCAATCCTGACACCACGTTTTTCTTCATAGAACCCAGCTTCTCGGATTATTTGCTCAGCATACAGGTTGAATAAGTATGGTGAAAGAACACAACCCTGTCGACACACCTTTCCCAATTTTAAAACATTCAGTGTTCACATGCTCTGTTCGAACAACTGTTTCTTGGTCCAGGTACAGATTCCTCAGAAGTACAATTAAGTGTTCTGGAATTCTCAATGTTGTCCATAGCTTGTCATGATCCACACAATCGAAAGCCTTTGCGTGGTCAATAAAGCATAGGTAAACATCTTTCTGACATTCTCTGCTTTCAGCCAAGATCCACCAGACATCAGCAATGATATCTTTCGTTCCACGGCCTCTTCTGAATCCAGCTTGAACCACACAGGATTGATAGAGATGGACAACTTAGACACTGGCTACTTATAAAAAAGTGGGGGTGGGGATGGCTTTAAAGGCACAATTTGATTGGCTTACAAGTTTTCAAGGAGCTTAGTTTCAGAGTGTGCAGTGTGTGGGGGAGGTAGAATCCCCACTGAGTTGTTTTCTTCTTGTCTAGACGAATCTGTTGAAAAGAGATGGGAATATGATTCTCATGGTTCAATGGTGAGTAATTGTTATCATGACTAATTGTGACTGTCACAAGTGTAAATGTAGAAGCTTTGTAACATAAAGCGGGGAGTAGTTAACCTTACAATCCAGGAACAGAGGACCCTAGGACCATAAAGGAAAAAGAGCACAAGCAAAATGTGCAACCCTATCCAGAGAAGCAGCAACACCAGAGATGGAGGCAGAAATGAGGACGTGGAGAGAGGGAGCAGCTGAGGACTCTAGATTCATGGAAAGAGAAAGGCTGTGTGCTGGCAGTCAAGAGGTGAGTTGCAGACATAATATGCCTTTTGGTTGTTTAAATAATTATATATTATTGAGTGTTTTGGTGTACATCAAAGAATAGAAGCAGAGAACAAACAAGATGACAGATTGGTTAGAAGAGCAGTGAAGAGCTCCGTCTGTAACAACACAGAATACAGAACCAAGCAGGCTCAGGGGATGGTCCCAGAACTCTGAACCACATATAAAGGAATATTTAGAAGATTGGAAGGCTTACAGCTAGGGGAATTTGTAGCAGAAGCAAGAAATCCATTGTTTTCTAATTCAAAATGCTCAGCTGCTCCAGGAGCCACCATCTTGGGTGAGACCAAGTGGGGGAAGGATCAGAGCAGCCACGGATGCCTGACAGAACCGCCGAGATAAATGTGTGGCCATTCTTTTCTTTTGGTATCTGTTCATTGATCTCATGCTGTCTGCGCACCTCCATTCTGGTGACTAAGGGGTGCCTGAGCTAGTGGACACCCCAGCACCACCCTCAGAGGGCTCTACTATGCATGTGCACAGATCTTATAGAAATTTAAAGAGACAGTTTCCACTTAAAACCAAACGGCCACAGCCGGCCCTGAATTGTTTATAACTAGAAAAAAGGCATGAACGGGGATTGTGGAGTGGGACAGGCAGACAAAAAAGGAAATAGGCTGAAAATCAAATCCTAAGTTATGTCAAAATGACCAACAGTGGCATCTTGAAATTTCTCTGGAAGAAAAGTGAAAAGGGAAGCCCATTTCCTGATCATATCTACCTGGAGGCAATCAGAAAGCATAAAAAATACCAAAATACACAGCCATCTAAATATTAAGTCCACAGATAACCCCTGAATATACCCCAAAAGCAGAAACAGATGACCATATCTGCACATATCTAGAAACGAGATAAAGTGACTGAGGCAACTGAGCTGGAAGTGGACCTACACTCCATACTGGAAGGAGGGCAGGCTTTGGAAATGCCTGAGAAGGAATTCAGAAAAATGATTATAATATGTATCAAAACACTATATAATGGAGTTGAGAAAAATAAGGAAGAAGTCAGGAAAGCACTACAGGAACAATCAAATAAGATAGATACAGCATTGGAAATAATTCAAAACCTACAGAAAGAGGTCCAAACGATTAGTAATAGAATATCAGAAATGGACAATACACTGAAAGGGCAAA
>NW_006409205.1:15522-16094 GCF_000296735.1 Chrysochloris asiatica | reverse complement strand
AGAAGCTAAGGGATTTTGCCAAAGCCAACCCTGCTATGAAAAACATCCTAAAGGAAGTTCTGTGGACTGAGAACCAACAAGAACAGACAACAACGAGAGAATGACGTACGTGGCAGCATCACCCTGAACTTAATCGACAAATGGAAGAGTCAAGAACAGAATAAAATTATAAGAACAGAAGAGCTGGGAGGTCAGTCTATGATCAAAACAATTACAATGTGAAAGACGGTAAACACTGAGGAACAGAGATCCAGGTGGTGGGAAGGTCAGGTAGATTAAAGGAGAAAATAGGCTGTCTTAAATGGAGGGTAGAACTAATGGAATATAAGGTAACCACAATGGGGTTGGTGTGGGGGGATTTATTTTGGGTGTTGGGGAAGGCAATACAAGAGGGGGGGAGGAGGCAGAAGAACAAGATAGGGGAACACTGAGGCCAAGTGGGACAGAGGTAAATAGTGATGTGTACTCAACCTTGGAAAAACAGGGCTCTGGGATACAGGGATCTAGGTATAGCTTGAAGAGGGTAAATAATACTAAAATCCTTGGCTGCCTTATGAATATTAGTTTCCCTT
>NW_006409205.1:3839-13976 GCF_000296735.1 Chrysochloris asiatica | reverse complement strand
TTTGTTTGTTAAAAAACTGAAGTGGATAGAAAGAAATCCTGTTAACTGATGGTACATGAAGGAGATTATAATCATTGTAATGAAACAAGGTGTATGATTTGTTGAATGTAAAACTGATTATATGCCCTGTAAACTTTCACTGAATCCACAATAAAAAACTTAAATAATACTAATTTTTAAAAAACCAGAAAGACCAACAGGAAAAATACAAAATAAAACAAAACAAAAAGAATAGAAGCAAATACTGTTGAATGATGATGCATGGAGGAGATTGTAATCATTGCAATAAAATGAAATATGATGAGTGTAAAACTTGTGTTTTTCCATGTAAACTATCCCTCAGTTCACAATAAAAAATGTTTTAAAATAATAAATAAAATAATGTATTGCATTAGGTAAATCTGCTGCACAAGACCTTTTTAAAGTGTTCAAGAGCAAAGATGTCAGTCTGAAGACTAAGGTGCACCTGATCCAAGTAACGGTATCTTCAATAACCTCATATGCATGCGAAAGCTGGACAATGAATAAGGAAGACCAGAGAAGAATTGATGCCTGTGAGTTATGGTGTTGGAGAATACTGAAAGTACCATGAACTACCAAAAGAACAAACAAATCTGTGTTAGAAGTACAGCCAGACAGGTTTGCATGGGCTAAATGGGACAGAGGTAAATAGTGATGTATGCTCAACCTTGGAACAACAGGGCTCTGAGATACAGAGATCGAGGCATAGTCTGAGAAGGGAAATAATGTTAAGATGCTTGACTATCTTATGAATATTGGTTTCCATTGCCTACTATTGTAAAATTGACACTTGAGTGGGATAGAAAAGAATGTCGGGAAACATGATTACAGAAAGCTTATAAGCCCGTCTTCAGCCTATAACTGGTTGGAATACCTAAAAGGGGTTCTAGAATTTTCCCAGTGACTTAGACCTCTGGTGGAGCCTTTGCAGTGTGTAGGGCCTTAGGTGGAATTCTGAGCCCAATCCAGAACTTTCTGAGGTGGGACATTCCCACTAGAAAGGACAAGCAGGCCAACCTGCAACAGCTAGAACAAGAGAAGAAATACCAGCAGGAAAAATTCCAAAGCAAAAATGGCAGTATGATTAGATACTATAAGAACAAGCAAGTTATTTGCCAGGCAAACAATCAAGTCCCTTCAGGACAAACTCCCCTCCAAGACTGAGAGTCATGTAAGCTTGCTGGTGCCCATGTTGGTCTACTGGTGAGTGGAAGAGAGGGAAATGTAGCAATGAAGAAATGGGCTGAGTTTAACCACGTTCCATAGACTCTCGTTAACCTGGAGATGAGAGACAGAAGAGGAAGGACTGGTTTGTCCAAAGTGTGGTGAGACCTGGGGACTTCTGAGCCTATGGGCAAGGACATAGCCACGGAGGGCTAGAGCTGAGAGTGAAGCAGCCAGCTGATACGAAGTGAGGGAAGATGCACAGGAATGTCCAAATTTGCAGATAGTACCCATTTGGCCTAGCCTTGATGGCTTGATAATCAGAACTCGAATAGAGGAAGATAAAAAATTTTTTTATTTGATAAAGGAAACGAGTGTAAATTGCTACAATTTTATGAACTTGACCTATACTTATGGACGTAGTAGCTCAAAATACCAACTGAGAGGGAAGGAGTCTTCACATCAAGTATCAATGCCATTATATACCTATATGATATTCCATGTGAGTAAAGTTTTACTAAAGGTAATACAAAAATGGCTGCAAGCATACATTGACAGAGAACTTCCAGAGGTTCAAGCCAGGTTCAGAAAAGGCCATGGAACGAGGGATATCATTGCTAATGTCCGATGGATCTTGGCTTAAAGCAGAGAATATCAGAAAGATGTTTACCTGTGCTTTATTGACTACGCAAAGGCTTTTGATTGTATGGATCATGACAAGCTATGGACAACATTACGAAGTATGAGTATTCCTGAACTCTTAATTGTGCTCATGAGGAATCTATACCTGGACCAAGAGGCAGTTATTCGAACAGAATATGGGAACACTGAATGTTTTAAAATTAAGAAAGGTTTGCGACAAGGTTGTATTATTTCACCATACTTATTCAACCTGTATGCTGAGCAAATAATACGAGAAGCTGGGTTCTATGAAGAAAAACGTGGCATCAGAATTGGAGGAAGACTCATTAACAACCTGCGATATGCAGATGATACAAGAACCTTGCTTGCTGAAAGTGAGGAGGATTTAAAACATATACTGATGAAGATCAAAGAGCACAGCCTTCGGTATGGATTACATCTCAGTGTATAGAAAACAAAAATCCTCACCACTGGACCAATAAACAACATTCTTATCAACGGAGAAAAGATTGAAGTTGTCAAGGACTTCATTCTTCTTGGATCAACTAACAACACTCACAGAAGCAGCAGTCAAGAAATCAGATGACATATTGCATTAGGCAAATTTGCTGCACAAGACCTTTTTAAAGTGTTGAAAAGCAAAGATGTCAGCTTGAGAACTAAGGTGCCCCTGACCCAAGCCATGGTATTTTCAATAACCTCATATGCATGTGAAAGCTGGACAGTGAATAAGGGAGACCGTAGAAGAATTGATGCTTTTGAGTTCTGGTGTTGGAGGAGAATATTGGAAGTGCCATGGGCTGCCAAAAGAACCAATAGATCCATTTTGGAAGAAGTGCAGACAGAGTGCTCCTTGGAGACCAAGATGACCAAACTTCGTCTCTCATCCTTCGGACATATTGTCAGAAAGGACCAGTCGCTGGACAAGGGTACCATGTTTAGTAAGGTGGAGGGTCAGAGAAAAAGAGGAAGACCACCAAGCGTGGCAACAGCGGTGAGGTGGGCCCAGGATCGGGCAGTGTTCCTTTCTGCTGTGCATAAGGTTGCTATGAGTCCGTACCGACTCGATGGCACTTAACAACAACAACATATAGGGTAGATAGGGACTGGCAACTCAGACATTGGCTACCTAAAATGTGGGAGCAACAAAGGCACGAAGTGACTGGTTTACAAGGTTTCAAGAGAGAGTTTTATTTAAGAGCATGTGTGTGGGAAGATAGGATACCCACTGAATGGTTTTCATCTTGTCTAGATGGATCTGGCACAAAGAGATGGGATTAAGATTCTTATAATTCAATAGTGAATAATTGTTATCATGACTAATTGCGACTGTCACAACTGTAAAGGTAGAAGCTTTGTAACAAAAACGGTGGAGTAGTTAATCTTACATTCCAAAAACAGAGGACCTTAGGACCATCAAGGGAGAAGAGCACAAGTGGAATGCGGGACCCTATCCAGAGACGCAGCAACACCAGAGATGGAAGCAGAGATGAGGCCATGGAGAGAGGGAGTAGCTGAGGACTCTAGACTCATGGAAAGAGAGAGACTAAGAGGTGGTGGCCAGGAGGCAGACTTGCAGAATGTGCCCTTTGATTATTTAAATTATTATATATTCCTGGGTGTTTTTGTGTACATCTCCCCACCCCCTCCAAAACAAAAAGAAAAACAGGGGGGAATGGAAGCAAATACTGTTGAATGATGATGCATGGAGGAGATTGTAATCATTGCAATGAAACGATGGTGTAAAATCAATGTTCTCCCTTGTAAACTATCACTCAGTTCACAATAAAAACTTAAAAGAAAAAAGAAATACAGCCAGAATGCTCCTTGGAAGCCAGGATGGCCAGACTTCGTTTGTTGTATTTTGGGGAGTCTGTCAGAAGGTCCCAGTCCCTGGAAAAGAACACCATGCTTGGCTAAGTGGAGGGTCAGTGGTCAGTGAAAAAGAGGAGATGCCTCCAACGAGATGGATTGTCACAGGGGTAGAGCAATGGGCTCAAGAGTAACATTAATTGTGAGGATGACACAGGAATGGCAGTGTTTCATTGTGTTTGCACAGGGTCGCTGTGAGGTGGAACTGAGTCGATGGCACCTAACAACATGACCCTTGGCATTAGCAAACCTGAAGTCCTTATCGTGGCCATAAGGCCCTCGTCCTCCACTCACCTCATCCCCCTGCTCCAGTTATGCCTGCTGATAGTCCTCCTATTCAACAGGCCACACCTGCCTCAAGACTTTTGCACATGCTGTTCCCTCTGCCTCCTCTGCCTCGGATACCTATCCCTATAGAACCACAAGGCTCCCTCTCTAACCTCTTCCAAGTTTTGACAGGAATATCACACTGACAATGAGACTTATTCTACCCGCCCTGCTTACTTGGCTCCCTTCTCTCCTCAACTTTTTTATGGAGTATCGGTTACCCTTTAATACCTGTGATGAAGTGCCAGAGAATGTGGCCTGAAGTCATCTCTGAAAAGTAAAAACACTGAGCAAGGCAGTGGGTTTGTGTCCTGACTCCATACTATCTGGACTCTGGGAGCAGGAACCAGAGCAACAGGGCACAAGAGTCCAGTAGCCACTGTTACATGGAGCATACATATGGGTAGCGTGGATGGAGGCTTTGTGGCAGGGGAGGTAGCAAGTTCTGGTCCAATCAAAGACGTATAGCTCTCTACTGGAACGACATGGAACCATGGGTACATGCACCTCATGGCAGAGACTTGATGTTCTAATGTGGAAGATGGCATGGCAGGATCGTGCCTTCTGATGTCAGCAGAGAGGTGAGTTTGAGGTGGGGGAGAGCAAGGAGGAGCTGGAACCTGAATATGTCTCTCTCTGCCTCAGTTCTGTGCCCAGGTGACCAGATGACAGTTGCACAATACCATGTCTACTCTGACATCTGAGCATAAAGAAAAATGGTTTAGCCTTCATTCTCCGCCCTGCCCATTTCTTTATGATCAACCCTGACCTGGAACCCTAAAGGCCAGGGAATTCTGGGAAAGCCAGTTCCAAGTTTGCGGAATAGACCCAGTACACTGACATGAGCTGTCCGCCATCTGGGAAGGTTCCTCTCAGGGCCTCCTTCGCGCACCTTCTCTTTCACATGTGCCCTGGCCCCCAAATCTCCCGCTCCTACAACCCTCAGAGGGACCCTCTACTGCTTCTGTGTCTCTGCACCCCTCCTGGCTGACAGTACTGTAGGACCCTGATGGGGAGGAGCACCTAGCGGGGACCTGCCTAGTCCTGCTGCCGTAACAAAAGATCCCACAAGTGGGCCTTCTTGTCTTAGGAGTCTGCAGGCTGGGAGGACATGCTGTAGACTAGGTTCCTTCCTTGTGGGAAGCCACCGTGTGCGTTACCTGGTGTGTGTCCCTGTATGTTTGTTCCTTTATAAGGCACCTCTCAGAAGTAGAATGGCCACATAACATTTCCAAGGCTGTAAATTTATGGAAGCAGGGTGCCACATCAGAGCGACTGGTGAGCTTGAACCTCTGACTTTGCAAGTAGTAGCCAAGTGTTTAACTACAGGGCCTCCAAGCTGTCTTTTGGGGTACACAATCCAATTCATAACCGTGAGCCAGGCCAGGGTCCTGGTCTCAGCAGCTGCCGCAAATGGCTATGCTTGAGTTCCTGGAAAATGCCTAAGTCTTGTTTGGGAGCCCAACACATCTGGAACTCAGGTGTAACTGAGGCCATGGCTGTGGGACTTGTCCATCCCAGGTGCTGTGCTTGGACTCCCTTTCTAGCCCCAAATCTTTAGGATCATGGCAGCTGCTGGGCAGCCCCAAGCCCTGAGTCCCTGTTCTCCATGAAGTCTTTAGTTCCCTGGTCCCTGGCTGCTAGGAAGAGCTCTGATTCCCAAAAGTTAGGGGTACGTTTGAAGTGTGCCCAGCGCACAGTCTGTGCCTTGCAACGTGGAGTCCCAAGAAACGGCCAGGAGTGTTTCTGCTGGACTTGCGCCATAGGCAGGGTTGGAGGGCACAAAAGGAAGGCTGAGAAGGAACTGTGGGAAGGCAGCTCTCTGACCACCACATCTGGGAAGTAACAACGGACAGCCAGTTTGTGTCCGGAGGGGTCTCGGACTGGGTTTCAGTCAGTGGATGCATTGCTCTTTGAATTCACAGGGAAGAGGAAATCAGCTAGAGATCTCAGGTTCCAACAAGAGGAGGTGGGAGAGCCGCACAGAGAAGCGACCCTGCCCACCACATACACAGGTGTATGCGCACACATACACCACACACTACTCACACATACACCCCACACACATACACATGCACACCACACACAAGCACAAACATATACCACATACACAAGCACACCACATACACACGCCACACACTAACAGCTCACACACCTATGCACACACCACATATATAAACATGCACACACATTTCCACCACAGACAGCACACTTGTATACATGTGGTCATATAACCCATATGTACACCACACAAACATGCCACACATCTGTATACATGCACACACTTACATGCCACAAACACACACATTTACAACACGAGCCACACTGCACACTTGTATACAAATATGGTCATACAATACACAAATACACAGCACACATATAAAAATGACATACACATACATACACACCATGACCTCACATGCACACACATACCACACATAAATCATGTGTGCACGTGCACCCACATACCACACGTATGACCACAAACGTGCTCATGATATGCACACCACACACATGCATGTGCACAGTCACTCAAGCTATGCCTTGTTATTGTTGTGAAGTGCCATCGAGTCACTTCTGACTCATAGCGACCCTGTATAGGGCTTCCGAGGAGTAGATGGTGGGTTTGAACTGCCAGCCTTCTGGTTCCCAGTCCAGTGCTGATCCTACAGCACCACACCAGCAGTCCTAGACACCCCCGAATCCCAGGGACTCTCCCCCACTCTCTCAAAGGCCCCTGTGACCACACCTGTTCAGCTGGCAGCAGTCTGCAGGAAATTGCCAAATTTACCTGGAGCTTGGGATGGTCTCTCAGGCAGAGATGCTGCTCCCTGCTGCTCAGAGCACTGTTCCAAAGCACCAGAGGCCAAAGTCCACCTCCTCTGTCCTTATCCCCCAGGCCCACCATGCCTTGTGTTCCTGCAAGTCTGCCTTGTGGATGCTCGCCCAGACCAGGGCAGCCCGTGAGCCCCATCCTCCTCCCAGACTCTGTCCCATTCTGTGCCAGGGGTGGACAGCAGCAGGGAATAATAGGAGGAGTGGAAGGGAGCTGTGCTACCAGAGGACTTGGGTGTACAGCAGCTTCTCCTGGGTGTCCTGAGACAGGAAACATGGGGGTGGGGTGGTGATTCCTGGGCTCCCTGAAGGCCGCCCATCCAGCCTTGACTGCCAGGCCCTATGGAACAGGAGCAGAACCACTGGACAAAGTAGGGCATTGGGTGGGTGGACCTAGTGCTTGGAAATGGAGACAGCTATACAGCTAGAGGTCTCCCATAGTCTGAGCAGTCAAGACTTACCATGTGAGGTGGCAGGTTACTGGTAAATTTGATCAAACCTCTGGGTGGGGGGTCTTGGCCATTCCCCAGATGGACTCTGTGTTTCATTCTGTTGTACCTAGGGGCACTGTGAGGTGGAACAATTTAACAGCACCTAACAACAGATTTTCCTCTAGTGATATGTGGGGGTATGTTCACCATCAAGTGTCCAATCCATGGAAGTCTGGGGCTGACAGTACACAAGAGCACCAGGTGGGAAACATGCTCCATTTGAAGAGGGGTGGGGGCTTGGTCACATCATACTTCTCAGTGGAGGCCAGGAGGGACATCAGGCCAGTCAACAAACAGCAGTGTTTGTGGGGTGGGATTTTCATCTTTGGAAAATGTGGTTGTGCCCATTCTCCATGAAGCCTGACAAACACCCATAGATTTTCAGTTGCTGTAAAAATCTGGTGTCATTATTGCTTCCAAGTGAGAGTTCAAAGATTCAGGATACCTCTAAATAAAATCCATGTCAACATTTCCCAAGCATCGCCAAGGTTGACCCTTTGGTCAGGGGAACTTGTTGCATGGTGCTGCCCCTGACTGCAGACACGAGATGCCAATGGCATCTTTCCATCTGTCATGGCCGCCACCACAAACGCTGCTGCCATCCAGTCCCAGGGAACAGGACCATCCCAAGCTGAGTACCAATGGAACGCCAAAACATTCAAACCACCTTGAAAACAGGAGAGCCTTCTATGTGGCTCAGTGAGGGATGGTTCCGTGACAGTGGGAAGGGATCATTTTCTGCCCCCATCCAGCCCCCAGCTGGCCCTCCCCTCCATGGTCCACAGCAGAGACAAGACTCAGCAGAAACACTCAATGATATTTATTGAAGAGAAACATGAACTAGAATTATTGAAGGGAAATGAATCACAGGGGGATGCGTAATCGCTTCCAAGGGCCAATGGGCCTCCCTAATTCCTTCCTGAGCTGGGGCGGGGGCACTTTTCATCTTCCTAAGGGACATCCCCTGCCTTGGCAGCAGCATGGGCACTGCAAACAGCCACAGAGTGGTCCCCAGGGTCATTAGCAGCTTCACCGACTGCTTCAGTGGTGTGGTTGGCCTGGTGGCCATCTTCATCTGCTGGGTCGGCCTGGGCGGCACCTTCATCAGCTGGGTCAGTATAGGCAGCACCTTCGTCGGCTGGATCGGCCTGGGCGGCACCTTTGTTGATTGGATCGGCCTGGGCGGCACCTTCGTCGGCTGGGTCGGCCTGGGCGGCACCTTCGTCGGCTGGGTCGGCCTGGGCGGCACCTTCATCAGCTGGGTCGGCCTGGGCGGCACCTTTGTTGATTGGATCGGCCTGGGCGGCACCTTCGTCAGCTGGGTCGGCCTGGGTGGCACCTTTGTTGATTGGATCGGCCTGGGCGGCACCTTCGTCAGCTGGGTCGGCCTGGGCGGCACCTTCGTCTGCTGGGTCGTCCTGGGCGGCACCTTCATCAGCTGGATCGGTATAGGCGGCACCTTCATTGATTGGACCGGCCTGGGCGGCACCTTCGTCGGCTGGGTCGCCCTGAGCGGCACCTTCGTTGAATGAATTGGCCTGGGCGGCACCTTCATCAGCTGGGTCAGTATAGGCAGCAGCTTCGTTGATTGGATCGGCCTGGGCAGCACCTTTGTCAGCTGGGTCGGCCTGGGCAGCACCTTCGTCGGCTGGGTCGGCCTGGGCAGCACCTTTGTTGCCTGGGTCGGCCTGGGTGGCACCTTCGTTGATTGGATTGGCCTGGGCGGCACCTTCATTGGCTGCAGCAACTTCATGGTCTGGGGCGGCCTGGGCAGCACCTCCCTCGGCTGAGGTGGACTGGCTTTGAGCTTCATCAGCTGCGGCCTGCAAGGTGGCTGGTTCTCCCCTGGCTGCATTAGACCCTGCATGAGCCTGGAACCGCTCCCTCCAGGCCTGGATAACCTCCAACTCCTCAGCCTCCTGAACCAGCTGCAGCAGTCCCAGGAAGGTAGGAGGCCGCCCCTCCCTGCGCATCTGCCTCAACTTGGTGTACAGAATTATGCTGGGGTAAGCATGTGTCAGCACCTGTCGCAAACGCACATGGTCTGCAATGGCACGGTGCACCATCCCTGTCTCCAAGGAGACCTGTATCATGCCTTCCTGACGTATCATGTAGGCAAACAGGCTCTCCCCAGGCAGCTGGCTGCAGGTGAGAAACCTGAGACGTGCTGTCATGAGCATGTCTGGGGTCCCAAACACCTGTACCATGGCTACCAAGCATTCCTGCACACAGAGATTGGGGTCATCTGCCATGAGATTACACAGGACAGTCAGGGCCGGGCCGCTCAAGCACTCCATCAGCCTCCTCCTCTTCTCCCTCTCTGACAAGTAGCGCCACTCGGACAGCATGCTGTTGGCATGATGCAGCCAGCTCTCAAAGGGTTCTTCCCCAGGGACAGGGTCATCGCACCCAGAAAATGGTCTCAGTCTCTGGTAGGACAGATTCTCGAGAATGGGTTCTAGGGCATTCCTCCACATTTGCACCCAGAATTCAACACCCTCTGCAACTCCTGCCTCACCTAGGGCTGCCCCCTCATCTTGGGCTACTGCCCAACCTAATGCTCCCGCCACATCATATCCTGCGTCACCTGCGGCTCCCGCCACATCATATCCTGTGTCACCTGCAGCTCCCACATTCTCAACTCCTGCCTCACCTGCAGCTCCCACCTCAGGTGCAGCAGCTCCTCCAACTGGAACAACTGCCTCACCTATAGCTTCTCTTCCAACTAGGACTCCTGCCTCACCTGCAGCCTCTCTTTCAACTGGAACGTCTGCCTGATCTGCAG
>NW_006409205.1:1528-3584 GCF_000296735.1 Chrysochloris asiatica | reverse complement strand
GGGGCTCTTGCCTCACCTGCAGCACCTCCTACAACTGGAACTCCTGCCTCACCTGCAGCACCTCCTACAACTGGGGCTCTTGCCTCACCTGCAGCTTCTGCCTGGCCTACAGCTGAACCTTCCACAGGAACTTCTGGCTGATCTGAGACCCCTACTACATCTGCAGCTTGGTCGCCAGCCTCCTCACCTGCGGCTCCTGACACATCTGCTGCCCCTGCCTTGCCTGCATCTCCTGCCTCACCTGCCCCACTGGCCACTTCTTGCCCCTGGGGCTGTTCGGGTAAAGTCCCCTGCAATTCGGTGTCAGGGAGTTGGGGAAGGCAGACTACCCTCCAGGTTCCCCCTTTGCCTGGAATCTCTCGGGGGATGAGGCTGCGGTTTAAGTAGTCAGCAAATTCGATCAAGGCAACTCTGGCCCCCAGCTCCTTCCTGAAGACTTTGCCCAGCACCCGGTATCTGCCCAGGGGCCACAGGGCGGCGTGCACTGCCTTCTGGAACTCGTCCTCGCTACAGTCCTCGGGGATACCCAGGAGCATCATTGATTGCTGTGCGTTCACGCCCATCCACCTGCACCAGTTCTGCAGCATCGCCAGCGCCATGGCCGTGGACCTGGGGGGCAACCAAAGTTGGGGAAGGTTTTGGTCTCTGAAGTCCGTGGACAGGCGCCCCGCCCCACTGCCAGGCCTGCGTCCCGTCGCCCACTCACCACCGAGGCACAAGGCCTCAGCCCTCTCACTGCTGCACTTGACCCTCCCTCCTCTTCCCTTGTGGTGTGTGTCTGTGTGTGTTTAGGAAAGTGTAGCATCAATCACATTTCTTTATGAGATGTGTTGTGTTGTTGGTAGTTGTGGTCAAGGCCATTCTCGGCTCCTCGCGATCCCATGGCAGAATAGAACTGGCCATTAGGGTCTTCCAGGCTGACATCCGGACAGAAGCCTTTGCGGAGCCTCTTGGGAGTGTGCACTACCGGCCTTTTGGGTAGCAGACAAGCACTGAAGCTTACAGGGGATTAGGGCCATTTACATTTTCTATTTGATTAGCTATCAGTTTAGGTAAGTTGCTTAGTTTCCCAGGAGTTTGTCAAATTTCTGGGAAATGTCAAAATGTCATCTAAGTTGTCAAACTTATTGGCATAAAATTATTCGTAGTACCTCTTTGTCTTATTAATATCTGGTTCATCTGGAGTAAAAGCCCCTCTTTCATTTTAGGCACTGAGGATTAGTGTTTGTTCTTTTATCTTGATTTGTTTGGCTATCAATTAACTTGCTCTTTTGAAGTACCTATTTGTGGCTTTGTTAGCTTTTTCTAAGTTTATTTTCTAATTGACTTCTGAGGATAAGTACTGGACTGAGGATCACAAGGTAGGCAGTTTGAGCCCACCAGCCACTCCGAAAGAGAAAGATGAGAGCTTTTGCTCCAGTACAGCTTTATACCTTTGAAAACCGTGTTCAGGGTCACGGTGAGTCGGAACCGACTCCAGGCCACTTAACAAGAAGACTTATCTTAGGTTTACCTTGATTTTTCTTTTTCTAGCTTCTTCAAATGGAAGATTGGATTGTTGATTGTAAGCCTTTCTTGTCTGTGAAAATAGGAACCTGTGTAAGGCAGAAACGTGTCAGAGAAGGGAAAAGCAGACATCGTCCATGAAATGGAACACTGTCAAAGGCAGAAAACTTGTGAGACCCAGGAAAGCAAGGCAGCCCTTCCAGCTCTCAGGGGTTTCGCTGCTATGCTAGCATTTACAGCAGGGGTGGGGGAATATCTGGCTCGTTGGCTGTACTGTCATTGCTGCTCTTGTTAGATCTTGTTGAGTTGGTTGCGACTCATGGCGACCTTGTACCATTTAGTTTGCCCTGTCAAGGCAACCACAGTTCCACCCGTCACATTAGGTGTGAGCTCATTAAACGCTTGACCCAATATAGCAATCTGATTTTAAAGTTGATTAATTTTGTATAGTCGTGAAGGATGTCATAAGATTTGGCAGAAAAAAGGTTCCCCACCCCTGATTTGAAAGGAGCTCTGGTCTCTGGTAGCGTAGTGGTTACGAATCGGGCTG
>NW_006409205.1:0-498 GCF_000296735.1 Chrysochloris asiatica | reverse complement strand
GCACCGTACCATGCCCCCCAAACCGAGCAACCTCCGCACGGTACCCTCTGCCGGGACCCTTCACCCCAGCTCCCTCAGCACCCCGGCTCCATCAATGCAGACTCCGTCACCCCCCGGCTCTGTCACCCCGGCTCCGCAGGCCGCGGGCCCTCACCCCCCGGCCCCACCACCCCGGCTCCGCAGGCTGCGGGCCCTCACCCCCCGGCTCTGTCACCCCGGCTCCGCAGGCTGCGGGCCCTCACCCCCCGGCTCCGTCACCCCAGCTCCGCAGGCCGCGGGCCCTCACCCCCCGGCTCCGTCACCCCGGCTCCGCAGGCCGCGGTCCTCACCCCCCGACTCCACCACCCCGGCTCTGTCACCCCGGCTCCGCAGGCCGCGGTCCCTCACCCCCCGGCTCCGTCACCCCGGCTCCGCAGGCCGCGGTCCCTCACCCCCCGGCTCCGTCACCCCGGCTCCGCCCCCCCGGCTCCGTCACCCCGACTCCACTACCCCGGCTCC
>NW_006409204.1:230625-231871 GCF_000296735.1 Chrysochloris asiatica | reverse complement strand
TTGCTGAAAGCTAAAAGGACTTAAAATTCTTATTGAGGAAGATCAAAGACCACCGCCTTCAGTATGGATTGCACCTCAAGGTAAAAAAAAGAAACATAAATCCTCATCACTGGAACAATAAATAACATCACAATAAATGGAGAAAAAGTTGATGTTGTCAAAGACTTCATTTTGCTCAGATCAACCATCAATATTCATTGAAGCAGCAGTCAAGAAATCAAACGATGAATTGTATTAAGCATATCTGCTGCAATAGACCTCTTTAAAGTGTTGAAGAGCAAAGATGTCACTTTGAGGACTAAGCTGCAACTGACTCAAATCATGGTCTTTTCAGTAATCTCATAATCATGTGATAGTTGAACAATGAAAAAGGAATAAACTGAAAGAACTCATGTATTTGAGCTGCGGTTTTGTAGGAGTATATTGAAAGTACCATGGACTATCAAAAGAACAAACAGATTTGTGTTGGGAGAAGTACAGCCAGAGTGCTCCCTGGAAACCTGATGGCCAAACTTTGTTTGTCATACTTCTGAAAAATTGTCAGGAGGGACCAGCCCTTGGAAAAAGGTATCACGTTTTGTACAGTGGAGGGTTGGAGAAGAGGCAGGTCCCAATGTGATGGATTAGCACAGTTGCAGGAGCAATGGACTCACATGTAGCAATGATTATGTTGTTTAGGTATCACTGAGTCAATAGCGAGTAACAGCGACTTTATGCACAGCAGAATGAATCACTGTCGGGTTTTGTGCCAACCTCAGAAGAATAAGTCTTTATAGCTTTGCTCCATCTATGCCATTAATATCAATTCTTTTTTGAGAGGCCTGTTCTTACCCAGCCATAGTTTGCTTGTTTCCAACCTAAGTGGCTTATATTCTAGAACTATGTCAAACAATTGTTTCCAGTGCTACTTATGTTTCCAGTTGTTAACCATTCAGAAGTAGTCTGCCTCAGTCTGAAGATTCTGCTGAAACTTGTTCACCAATTTTTGTTGCCCAGGTAAGCAAGTTACCCTGGTCTGTAAATTTGTTGTACTGTTGTGTTTTGTTTGTTTCTGTGAGGCTTGAAGCTATGCTACCAGTATCTTAAACACAATTTATTTTACACATAGCACACAAGAGTCTGTTGCTTATTGTATGGAACAACCGTGCTCCCCAGAAAACATAATAGGAAAAGTTAAACTAATTTTATCATTTCTTTATGTTTTGAATTTAAACTTATAATATTAGATACTAAATTCAGGTTATAT
>NW_006409204.1:218227-218737 GCF_000296735.1 Chrysochloris asiatica | reverse complement strand
TGAATAGGAGTGATGACAAAGGACATCCTTGTCTGGTTCCCATTTGCAGAGGGAAGACTTTCAGTTTCTATCCAGTGAGAGTGATGTAGGCTGTATGTTTTGTATATATACTCTTGATTATGTTGAGGAATTTCCCTTCAATTCCTACATTGTTGAGTGTTTTTATCTGGAATGGATTTTGGATTTTGTCAAATGCCTTTTCTGCATCCATTGATATGATCATGTGGTTCTTTTCCTTTTTCTTATTTATGTGGTGGAGTATGTTAATTGTTTGTCTAATGTTGAACCATCCTTGCATCGCTTTTATGACTCCCACTTGGTCATGATGTATTATTTTTTTGATGTGCTGCTGGATTTTGTTGGCTAGGATTTTGTTGAGAATTTTTGCATCTATGCTCATAAGGGATTTTGGTTTGTAGTTTTCTTTCTTAGTGATGTCTTTCCTCATAGGGTTATGCATGCTCCATAAAATGTGATAGAAAGTTTTCCATCCTATTCTGTAATTTGGAA
>NW_006409204.1:216122-216597 GCF_000296735.1 Chrysochloris asiatica | reverse complement strand
AAACCAAGATTCAAAAGACAGCCAAGCATCTTATCATTATTTCTCCCATTTACCCCATTCCAACCATCTCAATCCCTGTATCCCAGAGCCCTGTTGTTCCAGGATTGTGCAAACAGCATTATTTACCTCTGTCCCACTTAGCCCATTGAAACCTGCCTAATTGTTCTCCCATCTGCTTTATTCTTCCATTCCCCTCTTTCTTCTTGTATATTGACCCCCGCCTTAGTTCCTCTTTTGAGTTACTGCTTCCATAGGTGTAGGTCAAGTTCATCAAATTGTATGAGATACTTTTTTTTTTTACTTCTGGTTGAGCTCTGATCATCCGGTCACTGAAGCCAGGATAAGTGGGTATTATCTGCAAGTGTGGTTGTTCTTATGCTTGTGCCCTCTCAATCTCCATTCTAGTCCTCTGTGGGTAAGTCACTGACTCTGGGTCGAAGAGTCCCCAGGTCTTGCCACACTGCTGGCCAACCAG
>NW_006409204.1:212588-213213 GCF_000296735.1 Chrysochloris asiatica | reverse complement strand
CATGGTACATTCTTCCATTTTTGTAAGTCTCTTTTGGTTTCTTGTAGCAACGTTTTGTTGTTTTCTTTGTATAAGTCCTTTGTTTCTCTGGTTACATTTATTCCTAGATATTTCCAGTTCTGCCAGCGTCATCTGTTGAAGAGATTATCACCTGCCTGTGCGATATATTTAGATATTTTATAAAAAATCAGTTGGCTGTATGTAGATGGGTTTATTTCTGGATTCTTGATTCTCTTCCATTGATCTACGTATCTTTCATTGTACCAGTATCAAGCTGTTTTGACCACTGTAACCATGTAGCAAATTTTGAAGTTGGGGAGTGAGACACCTCCAACCTTATTCTTCTTCTTGAGCAGTGCTTTGCTTATCCTGGGTCTCTTTCCTTTCCATATAAAGTTTATAATTGTTTTTTCCATCTCTTTGAAGAATGTTGTTGGAGTCTAGACTGGGATTGCATTATATGTGTGAATTGCTTTGGGCACTATTGACATTTTCACAATGTTAAGTCTTCCTATCCAGGATCATAGTACATTCTTTTGGTTGAGAGTTATTTTAAGGACCTGATCAATTTCTTCCTTTGTTATGGGTCTGTTCAAGTTTTCTACTTTACTATGTGTGAGCTTTG
>NW_006409204.1:211722-212245 GCF_000296735.1 Chrysochloris asiatica | reverse complement strand
TCTTTTTTGGATGTGTGCATTTATCGCAATAAATTTTCCTCTCAGCACTTCTTTCACTGTGTTCCAAAGATTTGGGTATGTTGTGTTTTCATTCTCATTTGTTTCTAGGAAATTTGTGAATTCAGTTTTAATTTCTTCTTTTACCCAGTCTCTTTTCAGCAGGGTGTTGTTCAGGTTCCATGTATTCAACTTTATTTCCTTTGTGTTCTTATTGTTGATTTCTGGTTTTATAGCTTTGTGGTCTGAGAAGATGCGCTGCAGAATTTTGATATTTGTAAATTTATGGAGGCTTGCTTTGTGACCTAACACATGGTCAATTCTGGAAAATGTTCTAAGTACACTGGAGAAGAATGTATATTGTGCTATTTTTGGATTGAATGCTTTGTATACATCTATGAGGTCAATTTGGTTGTTTGTGTTGTTTAGTTCCTCTGTAACTTTGTCGAGTTTCTTTCTGGTTGTTCTGTCCCTTTTTGAAAGTGGTATGTTAAAATTTCCCAATATAATTGTAGATTTATTTATT
>NW_006409204.1:208973-211357 GCF_000296735.1 Chrysochloris asiatica | reverse complement strand
CTGCTTTGTTAGATTTTGTTTCTTTCTTCTTTTTGGATCTGTGCATTCATTGAAATAGGTTGTCTTCTCAGCACTGCTTTCACCCTGTCCCCAATATTTTTCTATGTTGTGTTTTCATTCTCATTTCTTTCTAGGAACTTTGTGAGTTCACATTTTATTTCTTCTTCTACCCAGTCACTTTTCAGCAGGTTGATATTCAATTTTCTTGTATTTGACTTTACTTATTTGGTTTTTCTATTGTTGATTTTTAATTTGATAGCATTGTTGTCTGAGAAGATGCTTTGTAGTTTTTTGATGTTTGAAAATTTAAGGAGGGTTGTTTTGTGGTCTAGCACATAGTCAATTCTGGAGAATATCCCATGTGCATTGGTGATGTTTATTGTGCTATTGTTGGGTTGAATGCCCTGTACAAATTTTTGAAGTCAAATTGGTTCATTGTATTGTTTATTTCCTCTGTATTTTTTCAAGTTTCTTTCTAGTTGTTCTATTCCTCTTTGAAAAATGGCATATAAAATTTATTGTAGATTTGTCTATTTTTTCCCCCTTCATTTCTAGTAGAGTTTACTTTATATATCTTGGGGCTCTGTCAATGGGCACATAGATATTTATTATAATTATGTCATCCTGTTTAATTGACCCATTAATCATGGGATAATGTCCATCTTTATCTATTATATTGGTTTAGGCCATAAAGTTTATTTTATCACAGATTAGTCGTACCATTCCTGCTTGGTTTTTATTGTAATTAACTTAGTATATATATTTTTACCATCCTTTCACTTTTACTCTGTCTTTATGCCTTCATATGTAAGATGTGTCTCTTGCAGGCAGCATATTTAAGGGTCTTGTTTTCCTATTCATTCTGCCACTGCCTGTCTCTTCACTGGTGCATTTAATCCATTGGCATTCAGTGTAGTTATCAATTGTTGTTATTGTTATGTGATATCGACTCAGTTCAGACCCATAGTGATCCTGTGTAGTGTTTCCAAGGAGCAGATGGTGAACTTCATCCACCCATCTTGCAGTTCAAAAAGTTTTACAGACATTAATGCACAGTGCCACACCATGACTCCATAATTATTGATAGGTATGGATTTATTGTTGTCAATCTGTTATTTTTTTGGGGTGTGTTATTGGTTCCTTTATCTGCATGCTTTCTTATGCTGAATTCATGCATTTTTTTGGTGTTTGTTCTTGTCAGTTTCTTCTTAGTTTTAATATTTCCATGTTCCTGGATCTTCATTTTAGTGGTATGTTGTGAAGTATTCATTTTCTTTGAGTGAAGCCTTTAAACTACTAACTTTTTCCTCCATTTAATATAGTCTGTTTTATCCTGCAGTCTGCCTGACCTCCTCATCACCTGGGTCTCTGTTTCTGTATGTTTCCTTTCTTTGACATTATTATTACTTTGATTGACCTCTCAGGTCCTCTGAATTCATTGTTGTAATTTTGTTCTCTTCTGGACTCTTCTATCTGTCAATAATCAATCTTGGTCCTCTGAATTTGTTGTTGTAATTTTGTTCTCTTCTGGACTCTTCTATCTGTCAATAATCAATCTTCCAATTTTCCTGTAAAATTTCTAAGTTTAAACATTACCTCCATTTGATTCAGTGGGAAATGATACAGTGTTATATTGTTTGTTATCAGATTCTATCTTGCTGAGACATAAATATGCAAAATCAAGTTGTCTTTCTTAGGGCAAATAATGTAATATAAATATTTAATAGTTGTAGGCAGTGATGTTTTATTTAGTCATCCATAAAACCAGTATTTATGCTAATTTATCTGGGCAATCTCTGCATAAGATTGTTGTTGTTTTGTTGTTAATTGCCATGAAGTCAGTTCTGACTTATAGTAACCCCTGTATAGGGTTTCTGAGGAGTGGCTAGTGAGCTTGAATCACCAGACTTGAAGTTCAAACCATCTTTGCTGTCCAGCACATCTACCACACACCATAACAGGACTTCCTGCATAAGACAGTGTTTGGATTAATATTATCAATATTTGCCTTTTAAATCTCTAACTTTATAACATATTTTTACTTTCCCTCTTTTTTACTAACATATGCTCTGTTTACTCTCTTCATTAAAATGAGTAAGCATACATATGTTGTTAAATGCTGTTGAGTCAATTCCAACTCATAACAACCATGTATAAGGGTTCTGAGAAGCAGTGGAGGGTTTGAATTACTGAACTTTTAGCTCAAAGTCTAGTACTTTCCCTAGAGTGACACAACAGTAAACATTTACTTTTATACATAGATTTTCTGTTGTTGTTGTGTGTCATTGAGTCATTTCTGACTCATAGTGATGTCTTTATAGGGTTTTGTAAAAGTGGCTGGTGGTTTGAATGCCAACTTTGCAGTCAGCAGTCCAGTATTTATA
>NW_006409204.1:202294-208333 GCF_000296735.1 Chrysochloris asiatica | reverse complement strand
ATTCAGGAGAAACACATTGGTGGCCCAGAGGCTTTTCTGCCCACAAGAAACTTTTTTGTTGTTGTTGTTGTTATTTTCCATTTGTTTATATGTTTGTCATCATCATAGTCATTTTTCTTTAAGTTTAATTACCTTTTTTGAGAGTTAGAGTTGTATTCTTCCTCACAGTCCCTTTGGCTCCCTATTGTCTTATGCATAAATTAATTGCTATTGCATATTTGTTTCCTGTGTATAGGTGAACATTTAGCTCCTTTATCAACTCATCATCAATTTTCCCTTCTCAGGCTACCCTAATTTTTTCTTTCTTATCCAATCAGAATGGAGTCAGGCAGGGAAGGAGTAAGCCAATATCCTTATTAATTACTGATCAATGAGAAGAGAAGGAGCCCTGACAACCTAGCAAATTATGAGCTAAGATGCTAGCCACAGGTCAATAGTTTGAATCTACCAGTTGCTTAGCAGGAGAAATATAGAATTTAGTCTCAGAAACCCTATGCAGCGTTACTAAAATCAGAACTTACTCGGTGCCACACAACCACCACCAATGTGAGAACATGGAGGCATTAATTACCCTATTCCAAATTCCTGGTAAGCTTTAAACTGAATTCATTCCAAAACTTGTTCTGATTTTAAAATGTGAATGCTAGCATTTTCATATTAGTCATGAATGCTGACTTATTTATGATTTCACATTGTCTTTTCTCCCCAAAGCCTCTTTATTATATTTAACTATGTTCAGCTCAATCTCCTACTTTACTTATTTATTTATTTTGGTTAGTTAGAAATTGTGTTTACTTGTTTATTTTCTTCTTTGATTTTATTAATAATTTCTGGGTACTGACAATTTTCTGAGTTCAATAATAGAAGCTTTGTATATAAAAAGCTATTCAAAGTATCCTTCTTCACCATGCCTTATTTCCACTCATATGAATAGTTCTATTTGTGGAGTGTCAGAAGAATGAGAAAATTAGTCTTGGAAAAAGTACAGCCAGAATGGTACTTAGAAGTGAGGATAGAGAGATTTTGTCTCACATTGGTCATGTTATCAGCACAAGTCAGTTCTTATAGAAGAAGATTATGATTGGTAAATTAGAAAGTCAGCAAAACAGAGGAAATCCCTCACTATGATGGATTGATATATGGATTAAACATAGCAGTGATTGTGAGAATTGAGCAAGAATAGGCAAGATTTTGTTCTGTTGTACTCAGAGAAGCTATGAAACAGATTCAACTTGATGTCTCTCAACAACGATATTAGAACACTGAGTCATTGCTACCCTACACACAGGTACACCATTGTGCCCCAATGCACCCTCTCAAAATAGCTGTATGTTATTACTAAAGTTCTCACAAATGTGTACTCAGGCTACAATATTTCTTGTTAAAAAAAAAAATAGAAAAGATAAAAATAATGACATTGAATTATTAAGACTATGTTGTTGTTGCTATGTGCCATGGAGTCAGTTCCGACTCACAGTGACCCTGTACAGGGTTTCCAAGACTGTAAATCTTTACAGGAACAGAAAGCCTCATCTTTCTCCCATAGAACAGCTGGTAGTTTCAAACTGCTGAACTTGAGTTGAGGTTCACAAACCGATTTGTAACCACTACACTAATACTATGGCATCTGTGAAATTTTTTTTGGATGCTATCTTGTAATTAGTAATCCAGTAAGCACAAGTAGTTCTGATATTTTCTGCTGTTTGAACCAAACCTCTGAAGAGTACTAGAGGAGATGATAGAAATTTCCTTGTAAATGATCAAGGCTTTTGTTTGAGATAAAACATTTAAGAGTCTAATCAATTTAACCCTGCAGAACAAGGGATTAAAATCAGTCTTTTGATCAATTCCCAACATGAGCTATAATTTCAGTGAGCATTAAACAGAGGGTTATATAAAGTTTACAATCTTTTTACATAAGAACAATAACGAGCCAATTAAATATTGATTGATCATTTATTATTAATTGTTTTTGAACTGATACTTCTTATAAATAAAATGACATTACCAAGCACCTTAAATTTTTGTATAGGAATTATGTTGGTTTATTTTCCTTCATTCCTAAACTCAGGGTTTTTTTGCATCTGGCCAGTCCTTCCTATGAGCTCAGACAATCATACCAAGAAGCTATAGTGTAGAATATTCCATTTTAACTTAGCTTTCTCAAAATTGTCTCATATTCTGATATCCCAGTCATTAATTATTACCTTGGAGTCCTGGTGTGGCGCTGTGGGTTAATATATCAGACTGTAAAGATGTTTGAACTGCAAGGTTGGTGGTTCAAGCTCACCAGCTGCTCCTTGGAAACCCTTACAGGGTCACTATGGGTCTGAAACAACTCTACAACACTTTACAAGAACAACAAATTATTACCATAGTTTGCCTCTTGCTTTGTTTTGGCTGTTGAGATGGATTTTTCTACAATCTCTTCCAACAGATATAGTTAATTTGATTTTTGTGTATTACATCTGGTGAGGTTCATGTGCATAGCTATCTTTTATGTTGTTTAGAAAAGGAAATCACAATGAGGAATTCATTGGTATTGCAAATTCTATTATGCTGTCTTCAACATCCTTTCTACCACTGAGGTCATATTTTCCACCTGCTGATGTTTCTACTTTGTTTCCAGCTTCTACATTCCAATCATCAGTAATTATCAACATATCTTGATTGCATGTTTGATAAATTTCAGACTGGAGAAGGTAGTAGATTTTTTCAATTTCATCATCACTGGCTTTAGTTTTTGGTGTATTAATTTGCAAAATAGTGGCTTTTTGAAGGCATATGGATATTATCCTATCACAGGTAGTATTATACTTCAAGATAGACCCTGAAAAGTTTCTTTTTGATGATGAATTCAACACCATTCCTCTTCATCATTCCTGGCATAGTAAATCATGTAATAAAAATTGTCAGATTCAAAATGGCCAATACCATTTCAGCTCACTAATGCATAAGATATTGATATTTATACTAGTCAAAGAAGCTCTGGTAGCGTAGTGGTTACGAATAGGGCTGCGAACCTTAAGTTCAGCGGTTTGAAACTACCAGCTGCTCCGCAGTAGAAAGATGAAGCTTTCTACTCTTGTAAAGATTTACACCCTCGGAAATCCTGTACAGGGTCGCTATGGGTCAGAACCGACTCAATGGCACTCAATAATAACAACAACACATTTTTTAGATTCATATTTTGTATATTACATGTTCAAATTATTAATGCATGTTTATATTTTTTCATCATTTTGAATTGTTATCTATCAGTAAATAAAATTCCTGAAAGTTTTACTTCATCAAGTCAACTCTATTTTGAGGTGTCAACTCTTCTCCAGTAGTATTTTCAGTGTCTTCCAACCTGGGGCTAATTTTATAGCATTATATCTAACAACATTTTGATCTATTAATAATGTTTCAATATTAAAAATTCTGGTGCTCTCTGACAGTGTCCTATTATAATTTGTAATGTTTTAAGTGACTAACCATTCAGAAGTAGTCCACCACTCCTTCTTTCTAATTTGTCTTAGTCTGGAAGATCAGCTGAAACCTGCCTACCATAAGTGACCTTGGTGGTATTTAAAAGGTTGTTGACATAGCTTCCAGCATCATAGTAACACAAGTCACCCAAGTATGACAAATTGAAAGAAGAGTGGTAAGCTGAAGAAAATTAAAACAAGTTCATGAGACTCAGAATATGATCTTGAACTTGTTGTTGTTAAGTGTTGCCAAGTCAGTTCCAACTCATAGCAATGCTGTATAGGGTTTCTGAGAAGTGACTGGTGATCTTGAATTACCAACCTTGTGGTTCAAACCAACATTGCAGTTCAGTGAATTAACCCACAATGCCACATTGGTACTCCATCACACTTAAATTTAGCTATCATCTCAAGAACAGATTTGATACAATAAACTCTAATGACCTATACCACAAGAGTTGTAGGATGATACCAACAACATCTTGCAGGATGAAAACAGAACCTCATTAAGAATATAAGAAAGAAGGAAAAGTCAGTAATGAATGTCAGAAGAGACTCTGAAACTTGCTTTCCAGCATAGAGATGCTAAAGCAAATGGAAAAAATGAATAGGTAAAAGAGATAAACAGAAAATTTCAAAGGGGAAATCCAGAAGACAATAACAAATATTGTAATCAAATGTGCAAATGCCCAGTATTAGAAAACCAAAACAGAAGAACATGCTCAGCATTTCTAAAGCTAAAAGAAATGAATTAAAAAAAAAAAAAAAAAGAAAGTTTGACTTTCAATATAGGAGGATTTGAAGGGCAAAATATTGAATGATGTAGAAAGCATTTAAAAAAAAAGGTGGAAGAAATACAGAGTCTACAAAAAATAAATGGTCATGGTTCAAACTTTTCAAGAGGTGACATATGATCAATAACCAATGGTAGAGGAGGATGAAGTTCAAGGTTCACTGAAGTCATTAGTAAACAACAAGGCTCCAGGAAATGATACAATACAAACTGAAGTCTTTCAACAAACATGCAGCACTGGAAGCTGTCACTCATCTATGGCAAGAAATTTGAAAGACAGCTACCTGGTCAACTGAGTTAAAGAAATCCATATTTGTGCCCATTACACAGAGAGTGACCCATTGGAATGAGGAAACCATCAGATTAATATCACATGCAAGTAAAATTTAGCTAAATATAATTCAAAATTTGCTGCAACTGTCAATTAATAGGATAACTGCCAGATGTTTAAATCTTTTTAAGATGAGGATATGGAACTGATGATATCACTGCTGATATCAGATGGATCTCGGTTGAAGGAAGAGAGTACCAGAAAGTTGTTTGCCTGTGATTTATTGACTTTGCAACATTTTTTGATTGTGTGGATCATGACAAACAGTGAACAGCATTGTTGAGAATGGGTATACCCTGACACTTAATTGTGATCATGAAGAACCTACACATTAACAAGAAGTAGTTATTCAAACAGAACGAGGGGGTTCTGAATAGTTTAAAATAAGGAAAGATGTGTGCCAGGGTTGTATTCTTTACCATACTTATTCAATGTATATTCTAAAAGATAAACTAAAAATCTGAATTATGTATAAATTAATGTCACATAAGGACTGAAGGAAGATTCATCAACCACCTGTGATCTACAGATTATAAAACTTTGCTGAAAAGTGAAGAGGACTTGAAATACAGACGAAGGTCAAAGACCATAGTTTTTGGTATGGGTTGTGCCTCAATGTAAAGAAAAGAAAAATCTTTACCACTGGACTAATAAATAAATCATAATACATGGAATAAAATATTGGCATTGTTAAAGACTTTATTTTGCTCAGATCAACCATCAACACTTACGGAATCAGCAGTTAAGAAATCAAATGATGTCTTGCATTAGGCAAATCTGCTGCACAAGTCCTCTTTAAAGTGCTGAAGAACAGACATGTCAGTTTGAGAACTGAGGTGTGCCTGATTCAAGTCGTGGTATTTTCAATAACTTCATAGGCATGGGAAATTTGGATAGTGAGTAAAGAAAACAGTAGAAGAATTGATGCATTTGAGCTATGGTATTGTTGAAGAATATTAAAAATACCATGGGCTGCCAGGAGAACAAACAAATCTACTTTGAAAGAAATATAGCCACAAAGCTTTTCAGTAGGCAGGATGGCAAGACTTTGTTTCTTGTAGTTTGGACATATTATCAGGAAGGACCCGTTTTTAGAGAAGGATATCATGCTTCGTAAAGTGGGTCGCCAAAAAAGCGGAATAACCCCAACTGGATGAATTAGCACAGTGGCAACATAAATGAGCTCAAGCATAACAACAATTATGAGTATGGTGAAGGATTCAGCAGTGTTTTGTTCTGTTTTGCATAAGATCTCTATGAAATGGAACTTGCACAATGGCACCAAACAGCAATATCAATGATTTCCTTCCTGCTTAAATATCTTTTTTTTTTTTTTTAAATTAAATGTTTTTATTTTGCATTGAGTGAAAGTTTACAGGGCACATCATCAGCTTCACATTCAACCATTCATATAGCTTGTTTCATTACATTGATTATTATCCCCT
>NW_006409204.1:187245-199274 GCF_000296735.1 Chrysochloris asiatica | reverse complement strand
GGCTGTACGTAGATGCTTTAATTTCTGGATTCTCGGTTCTGTTCCATTGATCTATGTGCCTTTCGTTGTACCAGTACCAAGCTGTTTTGACCACTGTCACCATGTAGTATATTTTAAAGTCGGGGAGTGACAGGCCTCCAACCTTCTTCTTGTTCTTAAGCAGTGTTCTGCTTATCCTGGGTCTCTTTCCCTGCTTAAATATCTTGTTTAAACTTTTCTTTTGTATGTGTTTTAAAAAATGTATTGCATTTTAAAAAATGTAAAAACAATGTTAGCTATATTTAAATGACAACAAAATCTCAATACAAGGCTTATAGGACTGAATGAAATTTACATGATCTAAATCCATCTGTGATAGCATAGAGTTCCTCCTTTCTCTTGAGTCCCTTGGGATTTGTTAAAAAGGGTTTTGTTGCCTATTATTTTTATATGATCATATTATGGTAATATCTCAGATTTATGTATGTGGAACATATGTCAGTGACGACTGCCTTCATTTTCTGATTTCCTTAACTATTCAAGATTCAACACTGAATACAGAACAGAACAGACTTTTTTTTTTTTTTTCTGCTTATACTAGATGATGGATATCAAAAAACATTACATTCCCTGTTCTTTTTTTACTTTATTTGCTTTTCCTTAGTAGAGGCTGACTTATGCAGAAGGAATTCCACTGGGTCGGTGAAAATCCATGAAATACACACCCACAAAAAGTTAGGGTTTTATATATGATGTACAATATCTGCTGTTCGAAACTACCAGCTGCTCCGCGGGAGAAAGATGAGGCTTTCTACTCCCGTAAAGATTTACATCCTCGGAAACCCTGTACAGGGTCGCTATGGGTCGGAACCGACTCAATGGCACTTAACAACAACAACAACAATATCTGCTACTCTGTCTTTAAGAGTAACAACTCACCTACCCTTAGGGAGGTAATCTTGTGTGTCAATATTTTCGTTATTTCATTTTTGTGTGTTTTGTTGATTCTTTTTTCATACTGACCCCAATCAAAATAGTCTATTCTGTACCACATAGTGGTTTACACCAGTGCTCGTCAGTGCTCAAAATTTCTCTACAAACCAGCTTAGATAAAACTACAGGTAAGAGTAAACATTTTATTTCACAAAAGTGTCCACAAACTGCTTTTGCCTATTTTTTGTTTGTTTTTCAGAAAAAAAAGAATAATCCATATTTGTTCTATAGAATATTAATGGAATTATTTACTTTGAGTAAATTATGTCCAGATATTTCTATCATTTATCCTCTTAGTATTATAAGCTACAGAAGTACCTTTAGTCACCTCTCTTCTCCATACTAAAAAAGCAAAAATCAAAACACAAAAAATAAAAACTAGCTTTTAATTGAGATATAATTCATATATCATAAAATTGGTCCTCTTTAAGGTATCATTCAGTTGTCTTTAGTATATTAGTAAGGTTTATAATGCATATTACTGCCTTTACCCCAACTATATTTTCCATTGCTTTTTTCCAAGTCCTTTCATCCTGCTGTCACATTCTTTCATTCTCCGCTAAAATTCCCTCCTGAAATCTTAATATTTTCAACATACTTTGCCTTTATCTTATTACTCTAATTTAAATCTGTCTTTCTGCTGAGAGTATGACTCCTCTTGTAACTTCATTATTCTCCAATACCCCACCTACATTTGTGCTCAGAGACAAAGATTACATCCAATTCACTCCCAAATGGAGTTTCAGGTTCATTACTGCTCCACATTCATGTTAAAAGCATCTGCTCCTTTGAATGTTATGCCATCTGGCTGTGCCTATTCCTCCATCAACTTAATTTTAGTCACTATTATTTTATCAAGCATATTATAACTCCCTTTCATTTACTGAAGAGTACAGAAACTACTGCAAATAAATTCACTACACACCAATTTCTGTCATCATTCTGCTTGACTGTGGCACTATAATAGATTATGTACTCAATACCATATATTGTACCACTCTACAAATTTTTATTTTTCAACTTAAAAAAAGCTCTACTTGCTTCTCCAAATTATTCTGTTTTCATGGCTTCCTCAATTCTATCTTCATAATTTCTTCTACAGGGACTATTGTGAACTTCCAGTACTCTTTTCAAATCCATTGTCAACCTCCTTTACAAATAATTTTAGTGGAAGATTCTTGTGTTGGTACTGCAAACAGGAAAAAATATAGTCAAATGAAAGTTTTGAATGCCCTAATACCACACTCAGAAACTTTTATTTCCCTTTTCCTACTCTTCTATCCTCTACCTTACACAATGGAAGAAGACTCCTTTTTCTCACAATGCAATTATAGAAACAACTCCCAAATATGGAAATTGTATAAGGCAGAAACCAGTCAGAAAAGGAAAACACATTTTTCCCCATTAAGGGAGAATGATAGAAATGTATAAGACTTAATCCTGTCAAAGGTGGAAAACTTGCTTGACATGGGGGGAAAAAAGCAGCAGAGCTGAATTCAAGTTTCTGTGTGTTTTATCTAAAAAAAGGTGCATTTGTAGGTTTAAGGTGGAGAAAAAAAGGAAAATATTCATTTTTCTCTAATAAAGTTTCATTTTAAAAGTTCTTTTGATTTTTCATATTATCAATTCTACATGGAGAGTAGTATCTATCTTCAAGTTAAAATAGTTATTTCTATTCAGAACATGTCCAAATCAATATCATTTGTTCAATTTATTTTCTCCTGAGCTCCAGAAAACTATTTCAACTGGACGTATTTAAAGGCATGTCCACTAAATTATCTATTAGATATCTTAAACACAGTATACCAAAACTTTATGTTTTACTACAAAATTTCTGTTTATGCTGAATCATGTATTTATTAACCAGGTTTTCTAAGGAGGCAAATAAATCAAATTTAAGCAATTTGTAACTCCAGATATTAAATTAAAAAAAATATTTTGAAGTTTGCAAGTTGCTTTTGGATATGATTCAGTCTATTTGATTTTCCTAGGTAGTCCCATTTAAAGCTTATGTACTGACATGAAAAATATCATGTACATTTACATCATTAAAACAAATCACAGGCCCAAATCCTAGCTCAATAGAAAGGGATATCAAAGTGAATATTTACAAATATTAATACTCAAATTTTCTTTAAAAAACCCACAAAACATGTATATGATTTTTTTATTTGCTTCATATGTAAAGAACAAGTCACCACCTCTAGACCATTACTGCTTCAAGAGTTTTCTCTAATTTTTTTTTCCAACAGAGTAGCCATTCACCTAATATGACTATTTGATCTTGAGCTGTGGCTAATGATACTGAGCAATGGCATTATAAATTTTAGCTAATTCAAATTTACATTTAAAAGGAAACCTGTGGCAGGGGATGGGGTTACAGCCAGCCTGCTACAGCATGAAAACCATCCAGAGACTTATGGAAAAAGAGGTGTGACTTTACCTCCCCCCCCCTTTTATCTTCTGTTCTTGTGCTCTTCCCTGTCACACCCTCTCTGCCCAACTTGGGTGCCTTCACACTTATGGGAGCACACATCCTAAAGGGTCCAGCAGAGAACCCACAGGATATAATTATCCCATGGTCAAAGACGAAGTAGGTGAAAGTCCTAGTAGGCTCTAGAGGCTAATCTTCCATTGGGTTCTTATGACTTGTGAATTTTGGATTTACCACTGAAGTTGGCTCTCCTACTTAGGCAGGAGTATTTATTTCTGCATTATCCAACAAAGGATGACATATTTAGCCATACAGCCAAGCGGTATTTACACCCTATGAAACCCCGATATAAAAGCAAAAGCAACACCAGCTATAATATACAAGAGCAGAGTGTAAAGCCAACACTTGTTAAAAACACTCTAAAGGGAGAAAGGTGCAGTCATTTTGATAATGACACTTTGAATATGCAGAGACCTAACTGATCATCAGAGATATAAAATGTGAACAATCTTTCTTCCGCTCATTTCTCATTCTTTGTCTGTGAACCTCCACAGCAATAACTAAGAGGGGTGCCTGAGTAAGTAGACACCCTCATCAACCCCTGGATGTTTCTACTGTGTATGCACACTGATCTACTCAGCAAAGGCTACTGCACTAGTTTACTGCAGTGGTTTTGTTTTTACTTTTTTTTTTTCATATTTTTTGTCTTTTTGGTTCTGCTTTTTTAATTTGATGGGAGTTTTCTTTCCCTATGTCACCCAATAAGGGCAGCAATTGTGACTATATAGCCAAGATAAAAGTTTTCCCTATAATAACATGCCTTCTGGACTAGAGCCAATATCAGCTGCTATACATTAAAAAGATAACCAACACTGGCTAAACTTACTCGCAGTTGAATAATAAGAGACATCAGAAGAGAAGTCTATCTCCTGATCACATCTACCAGGAGGAACTCAGTAAGCTTAAAAATACAGCAACAAATATCTGTTTAATTTTTGAAAATACATCTAATTATTGAAAATGCTTAAGAAACAATAAAATATATTGGCACATGTGCAGGGAAAAAAAAAAAAAGTAATTGAGACAAATGAGCTGGAGGTAGAACTAAACTTTCCATTAGAAGGAGAACAAGCATTGGAACTGCCTGAGAAGGAATTCAGGAGAACAATATTGAGGTGTATCCAAGTGTTCCACAGAGGCATGGAGAAAGCAAATGAAGAGGTCAGGAAATTGCTATAGGAACAATCAAATAGCATTGGGAACAATTCAAAACCAGCAAAAAGAGGTCCAAATGATTAATAACAAAATATCAAAAATACACAATACCTTGTAAGAAAAGGGTGTAGAAATGAAGAGATGAAAGCAAGAAACAGTGAACTGGAAGGCAAATATTTCAGTATTGCTAAGATAGAAGAGCAAACAGAAAAAAGTATTTAAAAAATCTGAAAAAATCTAACCCTCAAGTGGGACAACATGAAGAGGAATAATTTAACAATTATTGGAATTCCAGAAAAGGGAAAATCAGAGGAGATCATTGAAGAACTACTTGAAGAAAATTTCTCTAACATCTAGAAAAATGATAAACAAAGCATTCAAGAAGCTCAACGAACCCCAGGAAGGAAAGACCCTAAAAGAAAATCACCAAGAAATATCATAATCAAGATCTCCAAAATCAAAGACAACGAGAGAATTCTAAAAACAGCTAGGGAAAAGAAAAATGTTACTTACAAAGGTAAGTAAATCAGATTAGACTCTGATCTCGCAGCAGCAGCCATGCAGGAAAGAAGAAAAAGGGAAGATAAACATAAAACCCTAAAAGAAAAAAAAAAAAAAAAGAAAATTGCCAACCAAGAATAGTTTACTCAGCACCAAATATGATGGTACAATCAAAACAATCCAGGACAAACAGAAGCTAAGAGATTTTGTTAAAGCCAACCCAACACTTCAAAACATCCTAAAGGGAGCTCTTTGAACTGAAAATCAACAAGAACAGACAACATCCAGAGATTGACAGACATGGCAACACGACTTGGAAGTAAGTCAATAGATAGAAAGAACAGAAGAAAATTACAATGAATTCAGAGGACCTGGGAGGTCAGTCAAAGATCAAAATAATTACACTGTCAAAGAAGGGAAAAATGCAAGCACAGCGATCCAGGTTGTAAGGAGGTTAGTTTGATTACAGGATTAAAACAGACTGCTTTAAGAGGATGAAAAAGTCAGTGTATGTATTAATTTTCTTTGAGATTACTATATACATATATATAGTAATCTCAAAGAAAATTAATACTTCACAGCACTCCAAGAAGACGAAGATGCAAGAAGAATATGGAAACATTAAAATTAAGAAGACACTGACAAGAAAGAGCCCCCCAAAATATGAACTCAGCACAGGAAAGCATGCAGAACAAAAGAAGAAGCAGCATCCCCCCAAAACTAATATAATGACAAAAATTAATTTATACCTATTAATATTTACAATGAATGTGAATGGATTCAATGCACCAGTTAAGAGACACAAGTGGCAGAATAGATAATCAAGCAAGATCCTTCAATATACTGCCTGCAGGAGACACACCTTACGTAGAAAGACAGAATTAGATTAAAAGTTAAAGGATGAAAAAATATATATCAAGCTATTTACAATAAAAAGTAACCAGGAGTGACTATACAAATCTCTGATAAAATAAACTTTAAAGCAAAAACTAGCATAAGAAATAAAAAAGGATACTATCTCATGATTAAAGTGTCAATTGAACAAAATGATTTAAATATAATAAATATCATCATTCCTAATGATAGAGCCCCAAGACATATAAAACAAAACCTACAAGATTTAAAAAAGAAATAGACAAACCTACATTTATAGTTGTTGTTTTTGTTGTTATGTGTCATTGAGTCAAGTCTGACCCATAGCGACCCTGAATAGAGTTTCCAAGCAGCAGCTGGTGAGCTTGAACCACTGACTTTGCAGTTCAAATGACTTTGCAGTCTGATACATTATCCCACAGTGCCACACATTAATAAGAATTTTTAATACATAACTTTCAATAAATGGATAGAACAACCAGAAAGAAACTCTACAAAAACATGGATGAACCAAACAATATAATCAACCAACTTGACCTCATAGATATGTACAGAGCATTCAACCCAAGAAGAGCATAATTCTTTTCCAAACAAATCAAAAAGGATAAAAACAGAATACTATGAAGAGTTGTACTCTAACAAATTCAAAAACTTAGAAGAGAAGGATATGTTTTAAGAAAAACACAACCTACATAAACTTACACAAAGTGCAATAGAAAACTGGAACAGACCCATAACAAAAGAAGAAAAAAAAAAAAGATCAGATCATCAAAAAAATTCCCAACCAAAAGAAGTCCAGACCCAGATGGTTTCACGTGTGAGTTCTACCCAACATTCAGGGAAGAACTGTCCCCAAATCTACTCAAATTATTCCTGTATATAAAAGAGGATGGAAAACTTCCTAATGCATTTTATGAAGCAAGCATAACCCTGATACCAAAACCAGGGAAGGGCATCACTAATAAAATTATAGACCAATATCCCTCATGAACATAGACCCAATATTTCTCAACAAAATCCTAGCCAACAGAATCCAGCAGCACATCAAAAAAATAATACATCATAACCAAGTGGGTTTCATAATAGGGACGCAAGGATGATTCAACATTAAAAAAATAATTAATGTAATCCACCACATAAATAAGAAAAAGGCAAAGAACCACATGATCATATCGTTAGATGCAGAAAAGGCATTTGACAAAATCCAACATCCATTCCTGATAAAAACACTCAACAAAGTAGGAATTGAAGGGAAATGCCTCAACATACTCAAGAGCATATATACAAAGCCAATAGCCTACATCACTCTCAATGGAGAGAAACTGAAAATTTTCCCTCTGTGAACGAGAACCAGACGATGCCCTTTGTCACCAACCACCTATTTTCAATATTATTTTGGAAGTCTTAGCCAGAGCTATATGACATGATAGAGAAATTAAAGCATAAAAATTGGCAAAGAATTAGTAAAACTCTTTTTGCAGACGATAGGATCCTATACATAGAAAGCCCCAAATAATCGGTGAAAACAAAAAACAACAACACTGTGCCTCATTTGAAGGCTCAGCAAAGTGGCAGGGTATAAAATCAACATACAAAAATCATTTGGATTCCTCTATAGTAACAATGACAGTGCTGAAAAGGACATTAGGAAATCAATATCACTTACAATAGTGACCCAAAGGATGAAATATTTAGGAATAAATGTAACCAGAGAAACAAAGGAGCCATACAAAGAAAATTACAAACACTACTACAAGAAACCAAAAGAGACTTACAGAAATGGAAAAACATACCATGTTCCTGGATAGGAAGAGTCAACATCCTGCAAATGTCAGTACTGTCAAAATAAATTTGACTTACAGAAATGGAAAAACATACCATGTTCCTGGGTAGGAAGTCTCAATATCATGAAAATGTCAGTACTGCTCAAAGCAATTTGCACATATAATGCAATCCCAATCCAGATTCCAACAACATTCTTCAAAGAGATGGAAAAGACAATTACAAACTTTATATGGAAAGGAAAGAGACCCAGGATAATCAAAGCACTGTTTAAGAAGAAGAGCAAGGTTGGAGGACTATTACTCCCTGATTTCAAAATTTACTATATGGCTAGAGTGGTCAAAACAGCTTGGTACTGGTACAATGAAAGATACTTTGATCAATGGAACAGAATTGAGAATCCAGAATTTAACCCATCCACATGCAGCCAACTGAATTTCGACAAACTGCCTAGGTATATTGCATGGGGAGCAGATAGTCTCTTTAACAGATGGAGCTGGCAGAACTTGAAAGTAATATGCAAAAGTGTGAAACAAGGTCTTTACCTCATGCCCTATACAAAAACAAACTCAGCGTGGATTAAAACCTAAATGTGGATCCCAAAATTATGAAGGTCATCAATGAAAAAAATGGGACAAATGTGAGGGCTCTAATTCAGGAAATACACAGACTACTGAGCATTTTGAAAATTACACAAACAAAAGTAGACAAAATAGATAATTGGGTCATACTAAAAATTAAAAACTTATGCGCCTCAAAAGATTTCACCAAAAGAGTAAAAAGGGAACCCACAAAATGGGAAAAAATCTTTTGTAGTGACACATCAGATTTGGAACTAATTTCTAAAATATATGGGAAACTACAACATCTGTACAAGAAAAAGACAAATAACCCAATAAAAAATGGGAACAAGACATGAACAGACACTTCACCAAGGAAGAGATCTAGGCAGCCAACAAACCTATGAAGAAATGTTCATTAGCAATCAGAGAGATGCAAATCAAAACAACAATAAGATATCATATCACACCAGCAATAACAGCAAAGATAAAAAAATGTAGAGGGCAATAAATACTGGTGAGGATTCAGAGAGACTGGAATCCTCCAACATTGTTAGTGGGATTCCAAAATGGTCCAATCACCCTGGAAAGCAATTTGGCACTTCCACAGAAGGTTGGAAATAAAACTATGTTATGATCCAGCAATTCCTCTACTTGGTATTTACCCACAAGAAATATGAGCCATACAGAAGTAGATATGTGCACACCAGTGTTCATAGCAGCACTATTTACAATAGCAAAGGTAAATGATATATGCACAACCTTAGAATAATAGGACTTTGGCATACAGGGATTGAGGCATGGTTTGAAAGGGTAAATGAGGGGAATAATGTTAAGATGCTTGGGTGTCTTTTTAATTTTGATTTCCCTTGCTTACCATTGTGAAATAGACATTTCGGTGGGGTTGGGGGGCAGGGGTAGCCAGAAACATCACAATAGAAAGACTGTAAGCCAGTCTTCAGGCTAGATCTGATTAGAATACCTTAAAGGGGGCTAGAAATTGCCCAGTGAAAGAGAGCTTCTATGGAGCTTGTGCATTGAATAAAACTAGGTGGAAGCCAGATTACTATCCAGAATTGTCTGAGGTAGGAAATTTCCACTGGAAAGGTTAAGTAGACTGGCCTGGAGCAGCTAGAAGAGCAGAAGATACTTTGTGAAGAAAGACCAGCAGGAAAAATCAGAAACAATAATGGCAGTATGATTGACTTACAAGAAGAAATAAGTATGACTTACAAGAAGAAGTAAGCTGTTTGCCCAGGAGCCATCAAACAAGTGGTCGGGTCCTCTCAAAGTAAACTTCCTTCCAAGACTAAGATTCAAGGGGAATACACAAGCAGGCATGTGGTCTGGATGGTGACCACATTGGTCACCAATAAGGTGAAAAGGGGAAAAACAGCAACACAATTGGGATCTATGTCTGACCACATTCATTAGACTCCTGTGAAGCCAGGAGGAGACTTGGATGGCCAGCAGTTACAGCAATACCAGGGACTCCTGGGCCCAGAGGACTAGAGCAGACAATGAAGCTTCCAGCTGATATGAAGTGAAGGGAGATGCATAAGAACACCGACACTTGCAGATTGTACACACTTGACCTGGCTTTGATGGCTGGATAATCAAAACTTGACTAGAAGAAGTAAAACTTAAACACTTAAAAAAAAACAAAAACAAAAACCTAGCCAACAGAATCCAACGGCACATCAAAATAATAATGCATCATGACTAAATGGGATTCATATCAGGGATGTCAAGTTCAATATTAGAAAAACAATCAGTGTAATCGGTCATATAAATAAGAAAAAGGAATAGAACCAAATGATCATATAGATTAATGCAGAAAAGACATTTGACAAAATCCAACATCCATTCCTGAAAAAACACTCAACAAAGTAAGAATTGAAATGAAATTCCTCAAGATAATTAAAAGCATATATACAAAACCGACAACCAACATTAATCCCTAATGAGAAAAATTGAAAGCCTTTCCCTCTGTGAACAGGAACCAGACAAGGATGTTGTTTGTCACCACCCTACTCAATATTATGTTGGAAGTGTTAATCAGAGCTATATGGCAAGATAGGGAAATTAAAGGCATCCCAACTGGCAAAGAGGAAGTAAAACTCTCTCTATTTACAGACAGTATGATCCTATAGCGTAGTGGTTACGAATCGGGCTGCGAACCTTAAGGTCAGCGGTTTGAAACTATCAGCCGCTCCGCGGGAGAAAGATGAGGCTTTCTACTCCCGTAAAGATTTACACCCTCGGAAACCCTGTACAGGGTCGCTATGAGTCGGACCCGACTCAATGGCACTTAACAACAACAACAACAACATGATCCTATACATAGAAAACCCCAAAGACAAAGTAAAAACGCTACTAGACCTCATTGAGAGATTCAGCAAAGTGGCAGGATATAAGATCAACAAACAAAATTAGTTGGATTCTTCTATACCAATAATGACAGTGCTGAAAAGAACATTACGAAAGCAATAACATTTATAATAGCTGCTCAAAGGATGAACTATCTAGGAATAAATGTAACCAGAGAAACAAAGGACCTATACAATGAAAATTTCAACACACTACTACAAGACACCAAAAGAGACTTACAAAAGTAGAAGAATATACCATGCTTCTAGATAGAAAGATTTAACATTATGAAAATGTCAATAATACCCAAAGCAATTTACACATGTAATGGAATCCCAATCCATATTCCAACGACATTGTTCAAATAGATTGGGAAAACAAATTACAAACTTTATATGGAAAGGAAAGGCACCCAGGATAAACAAAGGACTGCTTAAGAAGAAGAATAAAGTTGGAAGCCTCTCACTCATGGTACAATGAAAGATACATAGATCATTGGAGCAGAATTGAGAATCCAGAAATTAACTCATCCACATCCAACCAAATGATTTTTGACAAAGGACCTAAATATATTGCTTGGTGAGGAGACACTCTCTTCAACAGAAGGTGCTGGCGAACTGGAAAGTGATATGTAAAAGATTGAAATAAGACCTTTACCTCATGTCATTAAGAAAAACCCACTCAGCATGGATTAAAAACCTACAGGTGAATCTCAAAATTGTAACGGCCACTCAATGGAAAAATAGGGACAAATTTGAGGGCTCAAATACAGACCACAGAATCCTAGTATGGCGTTGTGGGCTAATATGTCAGACTACAAAGTTGTTTGAACTGCAATGTCAGTGGTTCAAGCTCCCCAGCTTCTCTTTGGAAACTCTATACAGGGTTACTATCGGTCAGAATCAACTCAACTTAATGGCAGAACACACAAAGACTATCAAACATTGTGAAAATTACAGAAGCAAAAGAAGACATAATAGATAATTGGGACATGCAAAAATTTATATTTATGTACCTAAAAATACTTCACCAAAAGAGTAAAAATGGAGCCCACAGAATGGGAAAAAATATTTTGCAATGACACATTAGACAAGGGAATAATTTTCTAAAATAGAATAACTCTACAAGAAAAATACAAATAATCCAATTTAAAAAAAGGCATAGGACATGAATAGACACTTCACCAAGGAAGAGATCCAGGCATAAAAGAAACTTATGAAGAAATGTTCACGATCACTAGCCATTGTTGTTGTTGTTGTCAGGTGCCATCGAGTCAGAACCAACTCACAGCGACCCCATGTACAGTAGAACGAAACAATGTC
>NW_006409204.1:169354-183174 GCF_000296735.1 Chrysochloris asiatica | reverse complement strand
CATCAGATTAAAAATGGCTAATACCAGTCCATTTCAGCTCACTAATGCCTAAGATATCGATGTTGATGTGTTCCATTTCATTTTTGACAACTTCCAATTTTTCCAGATTCATACTTCGTACATTCCATGTTCTGATTTTCAGTGGATGTTTACAGCTCTTTCTCTTCATTTTGAGTTGTGGCCCATCAGCAAATGAAGGTTCTGTGGGCTTTTCTCCCCCAAGCTTAACTCTATTCACATCATCATGGTCAACTCTACTTTGAGGAAGCATTTCTTTCCCAGTCTTATTTTGAGTTCCTTCTAACCTGAGGGGCACATTTTCCGGTCCTATATCTGACAGTGTTTCTCTGCAAGCCATTAGAGAGATGCAAATCTATACAAAAATGAGATATCATCTCACACAAGCAATAACAGTGAAGTTCAAAAGAGCAGAGGACAATAAATGCTGGCGAGGATGTGGAGAGACTGGGATGCTCCTGCATTGCTGGTGGGATTACAAAATTGTCCAATCACTGTGGAAAACAATATGGCGCTTCCTCAGAAAATTGGAAATAGAAATATCTTAAGTTCAAGCAATCCCTCTATTTGGTATTTATCCACAAGAAATGCGAGTATATATATGCACAACAATATTCATAGCAGCACTATTTACAATAGCAAGAAGATGGAGACAGCCTAAGTGACCATCAATGGAAGAATGGATAAACAAAGTGTGGTACATACCTTGAAAATAACAAGGATGCTTTAAGTCACCACATCACATGTATGAACATTGAGGACATTATGCTGAGTGAATTTAATCAGTCACAAAGGGATAAATACTGCCTAGTGTTGGGGTCTTGCCTCGACGGCGCGTGGGCTTCATGAAGTTGGGAGGTCTGGAGGTGAAAGAAAAGACACAATATAGAAACAAAGACACAGACACACAAGTTTGATGCAAACTGACAGGCAGCCTTCTGCTGAAGACATTGCATTGCAGAACTAGCCACACTCCAGTCTTTTATTCTTTTTTTCATACAAGGAACTTGAAACACAAAGTACAGGATGAGATTATTCATTTTAGACAGCACAATAGTGATTCACAAAATTGCATACATAGTTAATTTCTAAAAATGTCAACAGGTTCTTCATTTTTCTAGACATAGGTCTTCTTAAGCCAAAAGTGCAAGCAAGCATATCATGCTTTAAACTTTAACTACAAGGGCCTCTGTGACCCAAGGTGGTGATTTGTGGTTTCTTGTAAGCAAAAGCCTTTTTTATTTATTAAATAAGAAATGGTTATAAGTGGCAGACAGAGAAGTTTATATCAAGCTTTCTGTAGTTGTATTAATTCTACTTGTGCATACTGCAGACAATAATCATCTGTGCTAAGGTGACAGGCCTTCATACATTGAATTTGTTCTTTCTAAACTATCTATTTTGTCCTGTCTATTTCTGTAATTCTAAGGTAAGTTACTGACAATACTCAAACAAACTTGGAAGCTCAGATCTCTAAGCCAGACACCTTTTTCTTGCTTGGGGTTCCAGATTCAACTTTAAGTGTGCCTTGAATTAAGATCACACTTCCATCCACCTTTTCTAGGGAGGGGGACATCAGGGTTGAAACTATCATGCCCAGGGGCAGTCGGAGGAGGTTGCCACCATGTACAATGATCTCATACACAATTTCTTTGAAACATTATACAAATGATCTTGTTAAAACACCTTAATCTTTATGACATCTAGAATGTTAAGTTAACCCTAAAATATAATTATAAATCTTAAATCTTATTTTTACCTTCACCTATTATTTTCTATGGAATCATTAATCACAATATCTACCTAAACATTATTTGCTATGGTAACTGACAACACAGTTGTTTCTCATGAATGTTTAAACAAGAAGTATAAAGCATTGTAGTTAAGAAGAAACGGAACAATGTCTTTATACCAACTTCCCTATACAAAATGTCTACATATATTTTTACCTATGATTTATTACTACTCTCTTAGCTCTCAATTGTTATCACACTTCTATTTTCCTTCTTCATCAGGATCAAACTGATTATATCCAAGGGCTATTGGTGAGGATTGCCACTACTTGTATTCTCAGAACTTGCCATTCCATTTCATGGAAAGGCTTTTCTCTTGCTTTCTCCATAACTGCTTTTCATAATCCCAAAACACCTGTTGTTGTTTTATCCAAGTTATTTGAGGAAGTTTTATGGTCTCAGCCCTAGAAGGGGTTTCGGTCTTATAGTTGTACATGGACATCAAGAGTTCACACCTCAAGTTAATATCAAACAACTGAATAGTTAGAAAAGGAGCAGTTTTGACATTTATCCCAGGTGGCCATTGCTTGTTCCTCAGAAAGATTTGTTCCCAGGACCCCACGCACTACCAATACAATGGAGTCATTAACAGAGGCATTGTGAAAGGTACCATTTTCCCAGAAGCTACAATTACTGGAGTTAGAGGCATAAAGAACAGGTAGAGAATGCACAAAAGTACAATTAAAGAAAGTTGCACAGACGTGGCCAAACAGTGAGTTCGCAAGTGCCTATGAATCTGGGACGTCAGGAGATCACTTCCTCGGCCCTCAGGGTCCATGGCTCACAATCCTGAGGAGGGCCCCAAGGTTGGATTTTTGTCCATGTTGTTACAGGGCCACAGTTTCTCAGTGCTTGTGTATGCTGTTGCCAGCAGCCTAGGACTATTACTGTTAAAGCTTTAAAAAAAATTCTACACTAAAAGGGAAAAAAAATAAAAAGAATAATTCTTCTTTGGTTACTGGTGTTTAGGGGGTGTTGCAAGGGGAAGAATGGGAAGTTGGAGCACAGAATAGAGAATAGGCACATGATAGTTTGGGTGTTGGGGGGGTGCGGCAATACACAAGAATGTGGATGTGACATGAAGATGAGATGTTAGTATCACAATTTTCACATATCCTATTCAGATATGTATAGGCATGTGCATATACTGATCTCACAGCAATTCAGTAGAGAATTGGATTTAAAACTCTAAAATAACAAATTAAATTGGAGCAAATATGCCAAATTGAGGAAGGAGCCTTGGTGATACCGTGTGTTACTCATCAGCTACTATGCATGAGAAAGATGAGTTTTTCTGTTCTAATAAAAACTTATAGATTGGGAAATACTTCACAGGATTGTCATGGATTGGAACCAACTAGACAGTATGCCATTAGTACCATCACTACCACAACGAATTGTGCAATAACAACCAATTGAAGATCATTCTTTTGGAAGGAAAAGAAGCATATGGAATGAATTCTTTGATTTTAATTTTATATTGAGAGCTGGGTTTACAAATTTGTAGAGTAAAATAAAAAACCTAATAGCAAGATTGGAAATGGACAAAGAGGGTTAATATTAAGTAAATCAAGAGTTCAGAAAAATAGTAGTTGGGATGCAAAATCAATTAGAAGTCTGTCTTTACTGGTAAAAGTAACAAATTTTCTGCTAAGATGGAAAATTTTTGGTGCATCTTCTAAGAATAAAAGTTGCATCTATGGAACAGGAAGGAAAAGATATCTTTTGAGCTACTTTTTCTGGCCCTTGAAAATCCCCCCAAACTGTAAGAATCAATTTTCCAGTTGATGAGTGATTTTTTAACTTTTTCTTGGTCAGCAAAACAATATCATCTGTGAAATGTATCAATTACTTTTCAGTTTTCCTTAATAATTGTCTAACTTTTGCATATTGTCAGAATGGACTAGTCACTGGAGAAAGGTATCATGTTTGGTAAGGTGGAGGGGTCAGAGAAAAAGAGGAAAACCCCCAGCAAAATAGATTGGAAAAGTGATAGCATCAATGGCAACAATTGTGAGGTTAGCCCAGGATGGGGTAATTTTCCATTCTGTTGTGCACAGGGTTGCTGTGAGTTAGTACTGAATTTATGGCACCTAAGAAAAACAATTTTTGCATGCATAAATGCCATGACTTGGATTAGGCATAATTTAGTTCTTAAAGTGACAGTTCACTTTTGACTATTTTAAAGAGATTTTTTTTTTTCCCATGGGCACTGTTGACTGCCATTTTTGATGTCAATATTTTCTCTAGGTATTATGATGTTGTTAATAGAACATGTTGTGAGAATTTTTATCTTTTGATGTTTAGGTATGATCCATAAGGAAGGATTTATGTTATTTTGTCCTCATCAGTATATGCTGTTCACTGTTCATTGACAGTAGTCAATATTGTATAATCTGCATGTTGCAGGTTATTAAGGAGTCTTCAACTATTCCTGATGCTGTAACCTTCTTCATATAGTAAGTATTTTCAAATTATTTGTTCAATATACATATTGAATAAGTATAAATGAGAATTTGCTGCACTGGTGAATACCTTTCCTTAATTTGAACCACACAGTAACTCCTTGCTTTGTTCAAACAACTGCCTCTTGTTCTGTGCACAAATTCCATATGAGTAAAATAAAGTATTCTGGAAATCCCTTTCTTCAAAAAATTATGCATAATTTGTTAATAGCAACATATTTGAGTGTATTTGCATAGCCAATAAAACACAGATCATCATCTTTTGATATCTTCTGTTGTCAGTCGTGTTCCAGTTGATATAAACATTGGTACCCTTAGTTCCGGAGTTCTGGTGTGGCACTGCGAGTTAATATGCCAGAGTGCAAAGCCATTTGAACTGCAAGGTCGGTGGTTCAAGCTCACTAGCTGCTCCTCAGAAACCCTACATAGGGTCATTATGGATCGGAATGTACTTGACGGCACTTAACAACAAAAACAACAACCCTTAGTTTCATGTTTTCTTCTGAATCCATTGTGAATTTTTGGCAGTTCCTGTGAATGTACAGCTGTAACCATTTTTTAATTATCTTCAGAAAAATTTTACTTGTTAATGGTATTAATGATAATGTTTGATGATTTCCGTTTTCTCTTGGAACACCTTTGGAATGGGTTAAAAAAGGAATCTCTTCCCATCTTTTCTAGGTAATTATCTTCCACATTACTTGGCATAGATTAATGAGAGTTTAAAACATTGTAGTTGCTTGTTGAAACATCTTGATTGGTTTTCTGTCAATAACTTAAGACTTCTTTCTTAACAATGCCTTCACTCCAGTTTGGAACTCTTCCAATACCATTAATTTGTGAACATATACTATCTCTGAAATTACTGAATGTCAACCAGTTTTCTTCTGTTTTGTTTTGTTTGTTTGTTGTTGTTGTTTTTTGTACAAATGACTCTGTTTCTTTCATTCATCTTTTTTTGATGTTTCTTGTATCATTCAGTATTTTGCCCATTTGTTGTTGCTGTTAGAGGGTATAGAGTCATTTCTGACTCATAGCAACCCTGTTCACAACGTAATGAAATACTGCCAGGTCTTGCAACATAGAATCCTTCTAGATTGCAGATCAAAGTTTGAAATATTTCTGTGGTTCTTTCATCTTGATAAATGTCTAGCATGTTCTTCCCCCTTAGTTTTGCAACTCCAGGTCTTTCCACATTTCATTATGTTTTACTATGTCTTAAAGTGCTTACCTTTGAAACATTATTTTCAACTTCTTTAGTTCATCATTTGTTTCAATTGCTTTAGTTTCTATATATTCAAGGGCTGCTTTTAGAGACTCCTATGACATTCATTTTTGTTCTTTACTTAATGATCATTTGATTCTTCTTGTATGATGTTGTTTATGGCATTACAAAGCTTATTGTTCTTGTGTCACTAATATCCAGAATTTTAAGTATATTCTTGCCTCTAATTCAAACGGAATATTCTCAGGGTTGTACTTTTGCTCTTGTCAATTTGTTTTAATTTTCTTCACTTTCAACTTGAACATTATATGATCCATTATAAGTCTATTACAAAATCTGTCTTGGCTTCTTCTAACTGATGAAATTGAGCTTCTCCATCTTCTCTTTCCACAGGTGCAGTCATTTTGATCCCTGTGTATTTTACCAGTGGAAGTCCATATGTATGTTTTTGTTCTTGTTAGGTGCCATCAAATCTTTTGTGACCCTATCCACAACAATACAAAAACACTACCTGGTCCAGCACCATTGTCACAATTATTGCTATGCTTGGGTCCATTGCTGCAGCTACTGTGCCAATTTATCTAATTGGGGGTCTTACTTTTCTTTGCTGATCCTTCAATTTACTAAACATAATGTCCTTATTCAAGAAGTGGTCCTTCCTGATAATACGTCATAAACATGAGATAATATTCTGGCTGTACCTCTTCAGCAAAGATTTGTTATTCTGGCAGTTCATGGTACTTTCAATATTCTTCTACAACACAATAATTCAAATGCATCAATTCTTCTACAATTGTCCTTATTCAACTTCCACTTGCATATGAGACTGTTGAAAGTACAAATGAAATCTTTGCTATTGTGCACTTTAAAGACGTCTTTCATAGAAGCTTTGCCAAATAAAAACATGTTGCATGATCACTAGACTGTTGCTTCTAGTAGTGCTGATATTGAATCATAGCAAAATGAAGTCTTTGACAACTTCAAACTTTCCCCCATTGATACTGATGTTGTTTATTGGTCCAGTGATGAGGATTTTTGTTTTCTTTCCCTTAAGATGCAACCTATACCAAAAGCTGTTGTCTTTGATTTTCATCGGTAAGTATTTCAAGTATTCACATGGGACCAGGCATTGAAGAAGGATATCATCTTTGGTAACGTGCAAATGAAGAAAAAGAGGAAGACCACTAGATAGATGGATTGGCACAGTGGCAGCATCAATGGACTCAAATGTAGCAATGCTTTTCAGATTGGTCCAGGATCAGGCATTGTTTGGTTCTGTCAGGCATAGTGTCACTATGAGTCAGTACTGACTGGATGGCACATAACAATCATACTGTTAAAGTGTAATTGGTCAATATTACATATTAACTTATTTCTCTTGTTTCTTTCTGAAAGTTTTGTTGGAAAGTGATAGTTTTAATAACATATAATAAATTCAATCAATAAAATTTACATAATTAAAATCTGAAATTAAGGAAAGTCTCTAAGTAATCACAGTGAACTCCTAGTGTGGCGATGTAGGATAAACAATTGACTGCTAATTACAAACTGGACATTTCAAACCAAGTGGCTGCTCTTTGAAAAATACTACACAGGATTGCTATGAATTAGATCTGACTCAATAGTACTTAATAACATCAAGATGTCATAATAGGAATTTTATGCTATAAAGAACTCTTAACTTTGCAGTATGGTATGATGGGAAAAAACATGATCGAAAAGAAGTATTTGGTTATTGATTTCTGTCCCTATTACATTAATATTCTTGAGTATACCATTTGTCAGTTTTGAGATATAATTTCATTGCTTCATTAATATGTGGTAAGATTTGCATACTCTGTCTTACCACAGACTTTGTAGGAAAATCACAGTACACTGTAGGAATATAAAGAATGTTCAATGAATAGAGAAGCAAAAGAATAGCTGACTTTTTTGCAGAAAAAAATTTAGTAAAACTATGATTACTTAGTAGAACTATTTAACTGTCACAACAATTTTATTATTTGTGAGGAGATGCTTAACCTGTGCTATATAGTCTGGTCTTTTAATGAGAATTATGGGATATTTAAAATGATATGAATCAAAAAAAGAGTATCATTTTGAATTCACTGTTAAAATAAGATATTTCTAATGAGTCTTCAGTAGTGTGTCCTGTACAATCACTAATGTACCTACTTCAAACCTTGATGTATATCATTTATTCTACATTATAATTTTGAAAAGGCCTTGAAAATAAAGTGATATCCTTTGACCTTCTTTGTTATTAGTAAGAAAAATGCTCAAACTGAAATTCATTATGGTACATGAATCTATAAGGGTGATAACTAATATCCATTACTTTATATTCATTGGAAAATTTAACCTTTAGGAATCATTAGTTTTCAGGATAGTCCATAAAGTTAAACGGAGCATCACAAGGGCAGTTGTGGAAGTTCAGAGACTAGAGTAGATTATAAACACTATTACCATTTACCATTTGTTTAGAAGCATTCTTATAGCTTCTAGCTCTCCAAAGTAGCAAAATGTTTTCAAAGCTCAGATTCTTCAAGCAATCTAACCAGGAAGCTAGATTTTTTAAATACAATATAACACAGAAAATCTCCTACATTGTATGACTTATAATGTAGTTATAAAAACACTTCTCAGTCCTATTGTACCCCAGGTTAATGAAGTCTGTGAAAAACCAATTATTAATACCCCTCAAGATTTCTCCAGAGAATGGCTATCTCAAACATTGTGCTGTTTAGGAACCTGTATTTTGTTTAAGAGGCAATAATTTGAATCGAACAAGAGAACACTGAAAGATTTAAAATCAGGAAACATGTGCCCCTGGTTGTATTCTTTCACCATGTTTACTTATTTTTATGCTTAGTGTATAAATCAAGAAGTTGGATTATATGAAGATGGATGTGGAATCAGGATTTAAGGAAGTCTAATTAACAACAGGAGTCCTGGTGTGGTGCTGTGGGTTAAGGCGCCAGACTGCAAAATCATTTGAACTGCAAGGTTGGTGGTTCAAGCTCACCAGCTGTTCTAGGGAAACCCTACACAGGGTCCCTATGGGTCGGGATCAAATTGATGGCACTTAAAAACAACAATTAACAACAAGTGATTTGCAGATTATACAACATTGCTTGCTGAAAGCTGAGTACATAAAAATACTTACTGATGAAAACCAAAGACCTCAACATTCAATACAGGTTGTACTGAAATGTAAACGAAACAAAATCCTAACAACTGGACCAATAAATAACTTCATTTTGCTTGGATCTATGGTCAACACAGAAGTCTAGAAATCAAATGATAATTGCATTAGGCAAATCTATTGCACATGACCTCAGCAAAGTGTTGAAGAGCAAAGATATCACTGTGAGGACAAAGGTGTGCCTGATCCAAGTCATGGTATTTTCAATTGCCTCATATGCAAGTGTAAGTTGGACAATGAATAAGGAAGACAATAGATGAATTGATATATTGAAGTTATGATGTAGGAGTTGTTGTTGTTGCTAGGTGTCATCGAGTCAACACCGACCCATAGTGACCTTATACACAGGAGATTCACACACTGCCCAATCCTGGGCCAAATTCATTACTGTTGCCAGGCTTGAGTCCATCGATGTTGCAACTTGGCCAATACATCTCGTTGGGAGTATTCCTCTTTTTCTCCCACCCTCCACCTTTCCAAACATGATATCTTTCTCCAGTGACTGGTCCTTCCTGACAGTATGGATCAGCCAGGTGGCATCATTGATGGCATCAATTGTGGCAGCGGTAGTGAGGTTGGCCCAGGATCAGACATTGTTTTGTTCTGCTGTGCATGGGGGCTCTATGAGTCTGTTCCGACTCGATGGCACCTGACAACAACAACAACAACAATTGATGATCTGTTCCACAGTCTGCCCTGGCCTTGTTTTCACTGATGATATGGAGCTTTTCCATAGTCTCTTTCCACAGATGTAGTCAGTTTAATCTCTATGTATTTCATCTGTTGAGGTCCATGTGTTTATTTGTCTCTTATGCTGTCTAAAGAAAGTATTTGAAATGAACAAATCATTGGTTTTGCTTAATTCTATCATGCATTCTCCAGTATCATTTCTATCACCAAGGCCATATTTTCTAGCTACTGATCCTCCCTCTCTGAATCCCACCTTTGCATTCCAATTACCAATAGTGATCAATACATCTTGATGGCATGTTTGATCAATTTCAGGTTGAATAAGTTGGTAGAATTCTTCTATTTCATTGCCATTGCTTCAAGTGGTTGGTGCGTAAATTTGAATAATAGTGGTATCAACAGGGCTTCCCTGTAGGCGCATGGATATTATCCTATCACTGACAGCATTGTACCTCATGACTGATCTGAATATGTTCTTTTTGACGATGAATGCAACATCATTCCTCTTCAATTTTTCATTCCTGGCATAGTAAACCTTGTGGTTATCAGATTCAAAATTGCCAATAACAGTCCATTTCAGCTCACTAATCCCTAAGATATCGTTGTTTATGCATTCCATTTCATTTTTGTCAACTTCCAATTTTCCCAGATTCATACTTCGTACATTCCATGTTCTGATTTCAATGGATGTTTACAGCTGTTTACCTTCATTTTGTGTTGTTCCCCATCAGCAATGATGGTCCCACGGGCTTTTCTCCCATGGACTTTACTCCATTCGTGTTATCATGGTCAGCTCCACTTTGAGGATGCAGTTCTTCCCCAGTTGCATTTTAGTGTCTTCCAACCTGAGAGGCTCATTTCTCGGCACTATATCTGACAGTGTTACTATCCTTTCCATGTGGTTTTTAGTGAGTAAATATTCGAAACTAGTTCATCACTCTTTCTTACTATTTTGTCTTTGTCTGGAAGCTCATCTGAAACCTGTCCACCATGGGTGACCCTGCTGGTATTGAAAATACCAGTAGCATAACTTTCAGATTCACATCCATTCACAAGCCACCACAGTATGACAAACTGACAGATGAGTGGTGACCGTTTGGTTTTAAGTGGAAACTGTCATTTCAAATTGTGAGGAGATCTGTGGGCATGCATAGTAGAACCCTCCAGGGATGGGTGTGGGGTGTCCATTCGCTCAGGCATCCCTTTCAGTAACCAGAATGGAGGTGCACAGAAAGCAAAAGACCAGTGAAAAAATATTAAAAAAACGAATGTCCACCCCTATATCGCCATGGTTCTGTCAGGTGTTCATGGCTGTTCTGATCCTTCCCCTGCTTGTTCTCTCCCAAGATGGTGGCTCCAGCAGTAACTGAGCATCTTGAATTAGAAAGCAATGGATTTCTTGATTCTGCTACAAATTTCCCTTGCTATAAGCCTTCCAAGCTTCTAAATATTCTTTTATATGTGGTTCAGAGTTGTAGCACCATCCCCTGAGCCTGCTTGGTCCAGTATTCTGTGTTGTTTGTGACAGAGCTCCTCACTGCACGTCTACCCAATCTGCCATCTTAGATGACATCCATGATGTTGGAGAGGACTATTGAAATACCAGAAACTGCCTGAATGATAAACAAATCTGTGTTCAAATAAGTACAACTAGAATAGTTTTTAGAAGCCAGGATGATGAGAGTTACAATTTTATATTTTGAGCATATTACCAGTAGTTTGCAGTCCCTGAAGAGTATCATGCTTGGTAAAGTGCAGTGTCAATGAAGAAGAGGCAGACTCTCCATGAGATGCATTGGCAAGGTGGCAGCAGCAATGGAATCAATCATAATGATGATTGTGATGAGGGTGCAGAACCACACAGTGTTTGGTTGTGTTGTGCATAAGGTGGCTATGAGTCAGAGCTCACTTGACAGCAACTAGCAAAAACAGCAACAACAGATCTCCACCATCATTTGGGGTTATACACAGCTTTAGAATGCATGTATGTGTATGTGTGAGAAAGAGTGTGTGGGTTTTCTTTGGTCTAAATAATGTATGTAACAAAACTCTTCAATGCTGTTTGATTTAACATACCATTTCTCATTAGTTTATAGGCTGACTCTATGATTCTATACTTCTGGATTAAACTTTAATGATCTTATCCTGATATATGTTCTTTTTTACTGTCACTTGGCTGGCCAACTGTAGCTGACTGAACTAAAGAAGTCTTAGTTTTCCCTTACATGCCACCTACATCCCTACAGTAGCATTTGATCTCATTGTAGCAGCATAATTTAATAATGATATGTAGTAGCAGAATTTAAAAGGGTAGAATTTTTGGGAAAAAGGACAAGCAGAAACATGGAATCATTTTTGAAGGCTCTGCTTGCAACATGTTTGCTGACATCCCACTGGCCAATGAAAGTTGCATCATCAATTTCTTAGTTATTGTGGGAAAAGATTACAAAACCACAGGTCTAATATGTAGACAGCCGGAAAACATTAATTGCAGTCATTAATCTACAAGAACAGGTCTGAATTTAAGAGTTTTTGGAGATGAGGAGATCAAGATATTATCTTCAAATATTTTCACATGTGATTACAGTAATAGGATATGAAAGAAAAAATGCTTACCTATTTTGTTACCTATTGTTATGACAGATAAAAACATGTAGCTTTAGTGTCATTAATGTATGTTATTATTGAAAAATGTATGTTATTATTCAAAAAACATGACCTGGAAGGCAGAACAATGTTATAATCATTATTTTTAAAATTTTGAATATTGTAGATGCAAGTTGCTCTATGTGAGAATTGGAATACAATTTCTCAAAAGGAAGATATCAATTCTTCATAACTTATAGAGCTGCTTCTTGTCTGAGCTAAACATAACAAGAGTTGGTACAGCCTTGTCATTAACTCCATCTTACTTTTTTTTTTTTAAGAAAATATTGTGAAATTACAATAAATATTTTTTTATTTTATTATATCCTATACATGGTCTGTTGTGGAAATTGGATCTATTTACTATATTCTGCTATATTTGATCTATTTATTATATACCTTTGGCACAGTCATTATTCTATCCCTGTTGAACACCAGGCTTGTTGATACATTTGTTTCTAATTATTAATTAGTCACAGATCATAATCCCAAACTTATATAGAACCCTTTATCATTGTATTTATGACATGATCAAAATGAAAGCTGTAATTATCAATTTTTCTTTTGCATTTGTACTTTATTTAATAGTTATTTATTTTGGTTGATTTGTAACCTCTACTCCTCAGAAACTGTCCTCAGTAAAGATAATCTTCTTAAATTGCTAATTTATTTTATATTTTCCCCGTGGAACAGCTGGTAGTTTCAGACTGCTGACTGTGAGATTAGCAGCCATATTTATAACCACTATGCTACCAGAAGTTCTATTCTTCAATTTCATCCTTACTAGCTTTAGTGTTTGGTGCATAATTTTGAATAATACTAGTATTTATTGGTCTTCCCTGTAGATGCATGGATATTGTCCTATACCAGATAATGTTGTACCTCATGACAGATCTCAATATACTCTTTTTGTCATTCCTGGCTTGGTAAACCATGTGATTGTCAGATTCAAATTGCCAATACCAGTCCATTTTATCTCAGTAGTGACTAGGATATTGATGTTTATGCATTCCATTTCATTTTTGACAATTTCCAATTTTCTTAGATTCATAATTCATACATTCTATGTTCTGATTGTAAATGGATGTTTACAACAGTTTCTCTTTCTTTCGAGTTGTGACCTATCAGAAAATGAAAGTTTTTCAGACTTTACTTTATTTACATCATTATGGTCAACTCTATTTTGAGGAGGCAGCTCTATCTGAATCACATTTTGAGTGCCTTCCAACCTGAGATGCTCATTTTCTTGCCCTATACATGACAGTGTTTCACTGTTATTCACAAGGTTTCCAGTGACTAAATATTCAGAATTAGTCCATCTCTCCTTCTTTCTAGTTTGTCTTCATCTGGAAGCTTATCTGAAACCTGTTCAATGTAGGACACTCTGCTGGTATTTACAGTATCAATGGCATAGCTTCCAGAATCACATAAACACACAAGCCACCACAGTATGACAAACTGACAGACAAGTTGTGGTTTGCACACATAGTGACCTTGTCTAGGTTTTCCAAGAATCAGTTGGTGGGTTTGAACTGCTAACTTGTAGTTTACAGTCCATTGAATAATAGGTCAATATTTTGTTTTTTACCCTTTTGTTGTTTTTGTCAGGTGCCATCGAGTCGGAACCGACTCATAGCGATCCCATGCACAGCAGAACGAAACAATGTCCCATCCTGGGCCAACCTCACTACCGCTGCCACAATTGATGCCATCAATGATGCCATCTGGCTGATCCATCTCGTTAGTGGTCTTCCTCTTTTTCTCTAACCCTCCACGTT
>NW_006409204.1:168060-169254 GCF_000296735.1 Chrysochloris asiatica | reverse complement strand
ATTATTCACCCTTGCTTCCCAAGGGACCCATCTGCATTTCTTTTCATCTGCCTTTCCTAGACACGTCAAATACTACTCACTGGACACTCTACCATCCTCCCCGCCCTGTGGATCTAGGTTCCCTCTTGAAAGCTTGTAAGCCAGTCACTTCTTGCCTTTGTATCCCTTCTCCCATTTTGGTTAGTCAATGTTCAAGATGGCCATCCCTATCTACTCTTTGCATAGAGGGGGTGGGAATAGTTCTTGGAGGAGGGATTTATTTCCTCTTTTGGACTGCTGCATTTATAGGTGGATGTCCAGTTTATCAAATTGCATCAGATGACGCTTTTTTTCCTCTTCTGTCTTCTTCTGGTTGAGCTCTGTTCGTCCCATCATTGGAGCCATGGCAAGTGGGTATCATCTGCAGGTGTGGGTGTTCCTGCATCTGTCGCCCTCTTCTTATCAGTTGGTCGCTTCGGTCTCCACTCTAGTCTGCTGTGGATGTGTCACTGACACTGAGCCCATGAGTCCCCAGGTCTTGCCTCACTGCTGGCCAACCAGGTCTCCACCCAGCCTTACCATAGTCTGCTGAACGATGGAGGGCTTAGCTCGCTGCTTCTTTGATGTTCTTCAGTTACTTCTCTTTATGGGTGACGTGTGTGGTCGCCAATCAGAATGCGTTTTCCCCTTGTGTCTTAGTCTTGGAGGAGGATTTGCACTGAGAGGACCCAACCATTTGCCTTGGTGTCTCCTGGGCAGACAACTTGTTTGTTCTTGTGGTTACAGTCGGACTGCTCTTATTGCTTTGTATTTTTGCTGTAGGTTCTTATTTCAAGAAGTGTCTTCTGGTTTTCTGGCTGCGTCTGATCTCTTGACTGCTGCTTCCGTGAGTGTTGATAGTTAATCCAAGAAGAATGAAGTCCTGGACAAAAACAATCTTTTCTTCATTGATAAGAATGTTGTTTATTGGTCCAGTGGTGAAGATTTTTGTTTTATTGACATTGAGATGCAATCAATACCGAAGGCTGTGTTCTTTGATATTCATCAGTAAATGTTTAAGTCCTCTTCACTTTCAGCAAGCAAGGTTGTATCATCTGCATATCGCAGGTTGTTAACGAGTCTTCCTCCAATCCTGATGCCATGCTTTACTTCATAGAATCCAGCTTCTCATATTATTTGCTCAGCATACAGGTTGAATAAGTATGGTGAAAGAAC
>NW_006409204.1:159956-161842 GCF_000296735.1 Chrysochloris asiatica | reverse complement strand
AGTCGGCCAGACAGTTGTCTTCCAAATTTCTTGGCAGAGATAAGTGAGTGCCTCCTATGCCGCCTCACTTTCCTGAAAGATTTCAATTAGAAGATAAACAATAAAAGTTGACTCTAGACAATGAAAAGCAAACAGTGCAGAGCATAAACACCATCTTGTTCCCATTCCTTTTAACAAGCTCTGCTTTCGACATTCTTTTTAATGCAGTTTAGTTTACAAGAAGGAGCTCTGGTAGTGTAGTGGTTACGAATCGAGCTGCAAACCGCAAGGTCAGCAGTTCAAAACTACTAGCTGCTCCATGGGAGGAAGATGAGGCATTCTGCTCCCATAAAGACTAACAGCCTCAGAAACCCTGTGCAGGGTTGCTATGAGTCGGAACCGACTCCACGGCACATAACAACAACAACAGTTTACAATTGGTGATTTGAAACTTTCTGTGCTCTGTATTACTGGAAACGATTTTTCAAGATATTTTAAGTAAACATTGTTGTGTTGTTGTTGTGATGTGCTGTGGAGTCAATTCCTACTCATAGTGACCCTGTATGGTGTTTTTGAGCAGCAGCTGGTGAGTTTGAAAAACTGACTTTGTGGTTCAAACCAACCTTTTGGTCCAGTAGTTATCCTACAGCACCACACATGTTGTTGTTGTAAAATGCCTTATATCTTTGAGTGAGTAATTGAAGAGTTTCTACGACTCACTTTGGGGTTGGTAGTCCAAATCCTGGTGTGGCGCTGTGGATAATGTGCCAGATTGCAAAGCTGTTTGAACTGCAAAGTTGGTGGTTTAAACTCACCAGCAGCTAGTTGGAAACTCTATACAAGGTCGCTATGGGTTGGAACCAACTCAACAGCACTTCAAAACAACAACAGTCCAAATCCTGGTATGGTGATTTGGTTTAAGTCACTGGCTGCACTGCTTAGTCGGTTTGAACTCCAAGGTTCAAATGGATCAATTCTTCTACAGTTTTCTTTATTCATTTTCCAACTTTCACATGCCATGCCTTGGGTCATGTGCCCCTTAGTCCTCAAGCTGACAACTTTGCTCTTGAATACTTTAAAGAGGTCTTGTGTTAAACTAAAAGAATAAATTTATGTTTGTGAAATAAACCCACTTGTGGTATTTTTGTTTTAGCAGCACTAGATAACTAAGATGAACTCCTTTCTTTTTTCTTTTTTTCTCACTAATCAGGTATATGAAGTCCTGTTTGTAGAGCAGGTTACATGTTGGGATGCTAACTGTAAGGTCAGCAGTTCAAATCCACCAACTGCTCCACAGGAGAACGATGAAACTTTCTGCTTCTGTAAGGGTTTACAGACTCAAAAACCCCATATAAGACCTTCATGATTCTGGACCTCTTCCATGGCACACAATTGCCACCACCACCACCAAAGTGATATTTCTGTTATAGCAACACTAGCTAACTAAGATAGACTCCTTTTCACAACAACAGTCAAGTGTAACGAGCTTATTGGATTATGAACTGGGCTGTTAACTGCAAGATCAGTAGTTCTGATCTACCAGTTGCTCAGTGGAAGAGGCTTTCAGCTCCTGTAAGTATTTATATCCTAGGAAACCCTGTTGTTGTTGTTAGGTGCCATTGAGTTGGAACCGACTCATAGCGACCCCATGCACAGTAGAATGAAACAAAGTCTGATCCTGGGCCAACCTCATTACCGCTGCCACACTTGACGCCATCAATGATGCCACCTGGCTGATCCATCTCGTTGGGGTCTTCCTCTTTTTCTCTGACCCTCAAAATTACCCAGCATGACATCCTTCTCCAGCAACTGTTCTCTCCAGACAATGTGTCCAAAGTAGGAGAGATGAAGCTTAGCCATCTTGGCCTCCAAGGAGCACACTGTTTGTACTTCTTCCAAAACAGATC
>NW_006409204.1:157230-158487 GCF_000296735.1 Chrysochloris asiatica | reverse complement strand
GTGTCCAGTGATGGAGACCTCCTGCAGAGCCTCTGCATTACATAAGACCATAGGTAGAATCCTGAACACCATCCGGAATGTTCTGAGGTGGGAAATTTCCACTTGAGAGTACAAGCAGACCAGCCTGGGGAGAGGCTAGAAGAACAGAAGATACTTCTTGAAAGAAAGACCGACAGGAAAAATACAAAATAATATATGCAAACAGACTGATTACTACAAAACAAACAAGTTGCTCACCCAGGAGACATCAAGGCAAGTGGTCGGGTCCCCTCAGGGCAAACCTCCTTCTAAGACTAAGATTTAATGGGAATACACACTCTAATTTGTGACCACATTGGTCACCGGTTAGGGGAAGTGAGGGAAAAACAGCAATGAAACCAAAAGCTAAGTCCTAAAACATTCAATAGACTTATGTGAACCCAACTGGAAACCTGGTTGGCCAGCAGTGTGGCAAGATCTGGGGACTCTTGGGCCCAAAGTCAGTGACGTAGCCAGAGAGGATAATGGAGAGTGAAGTATCCAGCTGATAAGAAGAGAGGGCATATTCATAAGTACACCCACACTTGCAGATAATACCCACTTGACTTGGCTTCAATGACTAGATGATCAGAGGTTAACCAGAATAAGAAAGAAGAGGAAAAAAAGAGTAATCTGATACAATTTAATGAACTTGACCTACACCTATGGATGCAGTAGCTCAAAAGAGGAAACAAATCTTCACAGTGAGGATCATTCCCATCCCCTCCATACACAGAGTGGGCAGGGATGGACAACTTGGACATTGGCTACCCATTATGGGTGGGCTACAGAGGCAAACAGTGACTGGCTTACAAGTTTTCAAGAGGGAACCCCTAGATCCAGAGGGCGTGGAGCCGGGTAGAATCTCCCCTGAGTAGTATCTAATCTGTCTATGTGGGGCAGATGAAAGGAGTTGCAGATAGGTCTCCTGTGATACAACAATGAATAATTGTTATCAGGACTGATTGTGAGGTTTGAAAATGTAAAGATAGACATTTTTTATCGAAAGGAAGGGAGTGATTAAGTTTACAGTCTAGGAGCAGAAGTCACTGGGACCATGAAGGGAAAGGAGCGGTGAGTGGTACCCTATGCAGAGAAGCAGTGACGCCATGGATGGAGGCAGCGACAATGATGTGGATAGATCGAGTGCCTGGGGACTTTGGAACCGAGAGGGAGAGGGCTGTGTGCTGATGACTGGCGGGCAGGTTTGCAGGGTATACCCTCTGGTTGGTTGATGAT
>NW_006409204.1:155286-156917 GCF_000296735.1 Chrysochloris asiatica | reverse complement strand
TATTTATTTGGATGCTGTTTATTGTTACAGTGGTAAGTATTTTTGTTTTGTTTTTATTGATATGGAACCCATATGAAAGGCTGTGGTCTTTGATCTTCTTCAGTAATTATATTAAGTCCTATTCACATTCAGAAAGCAAGGTTGTATAATCTGCATATTTTAAGTTGCTAAGGAGTCTGCCTCCAATCCTGATGCCACACTTTTCTTTATATAATCCAGCTTCTTAGATTATTTGTACAGAATACAGATTAAATAAATATGTTGAAAGAATACAACGCTGTAGCACATCTTTCTTAATTTAAAACCATTTGGTGTTCCCCTGTTCTGTTCGAACAAATGCATCTTGATCTATGAGCAGGTTCTTCACGATCACAATTAAGTTTCAAAGAATACTCTTACTTTGCATATATAGATATGACAAGTGATAGGGAGAAGCACAGGGAAATAGAGTAAAAATTCCTAGAAAAAAAAGGCTGTAAGAAAATATGGAAAGAAGATGGAGAATCTGTGAAGATACCAGGGAGAGTGATATTTGAACAAAAATCATAATGAGGTGAGGAAACAGCCACAAATATGTGAAAGAAGATGATTCCAGGCTGAAGTAAACATTAAGTGCAAAGATTTTTGCATAAAAGTGTGCTTATTCAAGAATATCAAGTATAATTCTGAGATCATAGCAAACTGAGTGAATGTGTGAAGTAATTAAGGGAATGTGGCAGAACAGGGTGTCCTATGTGTAACATAGTTGTTGTTTTTAGGTTTCCTTGAGTCAGCACTAACTCATAGTTGAGCAAACAGTTTGAGAACCTGACTCTATGAAGAAGAAGGTGGCCTTTGTAAGTGACTTCAATTTTACATAAGAGAGTCAATGTAGGACCTTAGTATCTGGGGTACTTTCAGTCTCTATCAGACCAATAATGCATCCGGTCTTTTATTTTTTTAATGAATATTTTAATATTTTTTAAATGAATTTTAATTTGTTCTACATTTATGTTCCATTCTAACCAAGACTTTCTATTGTGTCTATAGTCAGAATGGTCAGTAGTGGTAGCCAAGGACCATTTAGTTCATGTCTCTCAGACAGGAGGAGGGTGTGATTCACGTGACCCTTTACTCCTTTGCTTCTTTGAGTCTTTGGTTCTCTTCAAATTCCTTTTCTCTTGGTGAGAAAAGACCAATAATAGCATTCTTAATGGCCATTTGCAAGATTTTAAGACCCCAGATGTTAAGCCCTAAATTAGGATGTTGAACATTTTCTTTAAGTCCTTGCTTATTCCAAGTAATCTAAACATTCCTCAAAACTAGACTCTAGCTTTCAAGTCCAGGAACTCAGTTCTTATTTATGTCTAAAAAATTTTCATGAGCATAGCAAATATGTGCTCTTTTTTTTTTTTTTCATGAACATAGACATAAATTCAGCCTAAATGTGTATGTATGTAGACAAATCAATAACCAAATATATATATGTCCTGGTGTGGTGCTGTGAGTTAATGTGTTCGACTGCAAAGTTGTTTTGAACTGTAAGGTCAGTGGTTCAAGCTCACCGGCTGCTCTTTGGAAACCCGATACAGGATTGCTGAGGATCATTACCTGACTCAAAAACACTTAACAACATATATATATTTATATCT
>NW_006409204.1:153486-155055 GCF_000296735.1 Chrysochloris asiatica | reverse complement strand
AGTCCCATATGTCCTCCCACACTATTCTAGAATGCATGTATCCATCCAAAAATTATTGTTTGCTATTATAATATTTGCAATCACTGACATGCTTCTGCACAATAAGTACTGAATGGAAAACTACATGTTTGGCAGTTCAAACCAACAAGTTACTCTCAGAAACCCTATACAAGGATCTGTACCATTGAATCAGAACCAACTCAACTGTACACAGTAGCAAAATTACTGTTGATGCAGGATTGTATATGTTACAGAATTTACCACTGTTTTTTTTTTTTTTTTCTTGAATAACTTTCACTGTCTTTCGCCTTGGTCATACTGTGCTCATTTCATATATATTGCAGTTCACTTCATCAAAATTAACACCTATCCAATAATTAACAGCACATTGGTTGTGTAGGAGAAGCACTGGACTGCAAACTATAAGGCTGATGGTTCAAGTGTGAAAAATGAGACTTTCTGCTCCTTAAAATAAATGTAAGATTGTTATGAGTCATCTGTTAGCATGTAGTACTGTGGGGGCTTCTGTATTGCTGTAATACTGGAAACTATGCCTTTGGTATTTTAAATATAAGCAGGGTTACCTATAGTGGACAGGTTTCAGATGAGTTTCCAGACTAAAACAGATTAGGAAGAATGAGAGAAGCACTACCTCTGAATATTTAGTCTCTGAAAACCTTATTAATACCAGTCTGCTAGCACAAGAATACTGAATATCGAAACATGAGGAAGAACATCAGAATATACTCAAATAAAGTACCAGAAAATGAGCCCCTCAGGCAGAAACACAATCAAAGTAAGATAGAGAGAGTTGCCTCCTCGTAGTAGAATAGAATGTGATGACACAAGTAGAGTAAAGCTTTCGGAACCTTCATTTACTGATGGGGCCCAACTTAAAATGAGAAGAAACAGCTGTAAAAATCCATTTATAATTGTAACATGGGATATACAAGGTATAAATCTAGGAAAATTGAAAGTTGTCAAAAATGAAATGGAACATATAAACATCAATATTTTACACAATAATGTGTGCTGAAATGGATAGGCACTGGTCATTTTGATTCAGAAAAACCACAGGGTTTACTATGCAGGGGATGAAAATTGAAGAAAAATGTCATTACATTCATCATCAAAAAGAATATTTAACAATCTATCTTGCAGTTCAACACTATCTGTGATAGGATAGTATCCATTTATGAACAAGGAAGATGAATTCATACCACTATTAATTAGTTTATGAATTAACCACTATAGCCAGTGTTGATGAAATTGAAGAATTCCACCAATTTCTTCAGTTGAGCTATAATGGAATTTTTTTCTGAAAGATTAGAATGGTCAAATGCAGAGGAGAACATGTTAAAATATTGAAAAATGATACAGTCACCATTATTGACTGGGGACCTCATAGAAAAATTTTAACATTGTTCATTGAAAGAAAATGCTATGGGTATTTGTGAGTCACTGATCCTCACTGGAATGTTTTAAGTGACGTTTGTGCCAGACTGCAAAGCCATTTGAACTGTAAGGTCGGCAGTTCAAGCTCACCAGCTGCTCCTTGGAAACCCTATA
>NW_006409204.1:151116-152546 GCF_000296735.1 Chrysochloris asiatica | reverse complement strand
GAAAGAGAAGGAGCAGACTGTGGAACAGACCATCAATTACTCATATGCAAATTCAAACTCAAGCTGAAGAAAATGAAAACAAGTCCACGAGACCAAAAATATGACGTTGAATATACCCCACATGGATTTAGAGATCTTCTGAAGAACAGATTTCATACATTAAACACTAAAGATAGAAGACCAGAAGAGTTGTGAGATGACATCAAGAACATCATATGTGAAGAGACCAAAAAGTCATTAAGAATACAAGAAAGAAGGAAAAGGTCAAAATGGATGTCAGAAGAGACCCTGAAACTTGCTCTCCAGCATAGAGATGCTAAAGCAAATGGAAGAATTGAGGAGGTCAAAGAGCTGAACAGAAAATTTAAAAGATCAGCTCTAGAAGATAAAGCCAAATACTATAATAAAATACATAAAGATTTGGAATCAGAAAACCAAAAAGGAAGAACACGCTCAGCATTTCTCAAGATGGGGGAACTGAAGAAAAAATTCAAGCCTCAACTTTCGTTATTGAATGATTCTCTGGGCACATTATTGAATGATGCAGAAAGCATCAAGAGAAGATGGAAGGAATCCATTGAGTCACTGTACCAAAAGGAAATGGTTAATGTTCAACTGTTTCAAGAGGTAGCATATGATCAAGAACCAATGATACTTTGGAAGGAAGTCCAAGGTGCATTGAAGGAATTGGCAAATAACAAGGCACCAGGAATTGATGGAATAAAAACTGAAATATTTCCAAAAAATGAGGCAGCACAGGACACACTTACTCATCCCTGCCAAGAAATTTGGAAGACAACCATCTGGCCAACTGATTGGAAAAGATCCATATTTCTGTTTATTCCAAAGAGAAGTGACCCAACAGAATGCGGAAATCATTGGACAATCTCTTTGATATCTCATGAGAGTAAAGTTTTTTTCTAAATGTAATAAAAGAAATGGCTACAATCATACTTAAAAACATACAAAAAACTTCCAGAGGTTCAAGCCAGATTCAGAAAAGACCATGGAATGAAGAATATCATTGCTGATGTCCGATGAATCTTGGCTGAATGCAGGGACTATCAGAAAGATGTTTACCTGTGCTTAACTGACTATGCAAAGTTTTTTGATTGTGTGGATCATGATAAGCTATGGACAACATTTCAAAGTATTAGTATTCCGGAAAACTTAATTGCGCTCATGAAGAATCTGTACCTGGAACAAGAGGCAGTTGTTCAAACAGAACATGGGAACATTGAATGTTTTAAAATTAAAAAGAGGTGTGAGACAAGGTTGTATTCTTTCACCATACTTATTCAACCTGTATGCTGAGCAAATAATCTGAGAAGCTGAGTTCTATGAAGAAAAACATGGCATCAGGATTGGAGGAAGACTCATTAACAGCCTGCAATATAAAGATGACACAACCTTGCTTGCTGAAAGTGAAT
>NW_006409204.1:124579-150567 GCF_000296735.1 Chrysochloris asiatica | reverse complement strand
GAGTCCAAGATGGCCAAACTGTGTCTCTAATAATTTGGAAATATTGTCAAGAGGGATCAGTCTCTGAAGAAGGATATAATGTTTGGTAAAGTGGAGGGTCAGAGAGAAAAGATAGACCCCCCCAAAGAGATGGATTGGCCAAGTGGCAACATTGATGGACTCAAGCGTGGCAACAATAGTGAGGTTGTCCCAGGATCAAGCAGTGTTTGGTTCTATTGTACATAAGGTCGCTTTGTGTCAGTACCAATTTGATGGCACCTAACAAGAACAACAAAGCTAATATTCGAAGAAGAGTTTTAGGCTGCCGTGGTATCACAATCCATACTTCCTTGTTTAGTGGCCTCTAATACACACTTTTTTATAGTAGACAATTTTTGCGAAGCGCCTCAAGACAAACACTCATTAGTGGCCATATTTGCTTCACAGTTTGCAATGGTATCAAAATCAATTTAACTAAAGATGAGGAGGCCCAAATTTTGGCCAGAATATTTTCTCCTTGCTTATTATACCTTTCTAAAATCTCATGTTTTCTATTCCATGTTTGCAAATCTAAGGTGCTCTCATCTGGAAAACAGGAACAGTATTTTTCTACGGTATTTAGTGCTTATAGTTACCTTCCAGGGTTCCCCAATGTCCGTGACATATCATTTTAGTTTATTTTTTTATTTTATTTTATTTTTGAGATCTTCTCTGGTTCCTCCTGTTCTGGCACCATTTGAAGGAGCCAGCCTGCACAAGGAGGTCTCTGGAGGAAGATAGGGAATAAAAGTGGCAGGGGTCACAAGATGTTCAATCAAGAGTAATTTTATTCCCTACGTTGTTTTTAAGTGCTGTCGAGTCAGTTCTGACCCATAGCGACCCTGTACAGGGTTTCCGAGGGTGTAACTCCTTACGGAAGTAGAAAGCCTAATCTTTCTCCCGCGGAGTTGCTGGTAGTTTCGAACCGCTGGCCTTAAGGTTCGCAGCCCGATCCGTAACCACTACGCTATTCTCTACAATACAGCTTTAATTACAAACTTAGGCAGGAGGTATATCCAGGCACAACAACAAAGCTAAGGTTTGTTATTAGTAGATAACAGTTGTTGTTGTTGTTGTTAAGTGCTGTCGAGTCGGTTCCGACCCATAGCGACCCTGTTCAGGGTTTCCGAGGGTGTAAATCTTTGCGGGAGTAGAAAGCCTGATCTTTCTCCCTCGGAGCAGCTGGTAGTTTCGAACCGCTGACCTTAAGGTTCACAGCCCAATTCGTAACCACTACGCTATCAGAGCTCCTTAGATAACAGTTAGGCACTCATATTTTCCTCTCATTTTGTATTACTCCCCCAGCCATCTGATCAGTGTGTTTTGCTCCCATAGTCTTTGGCATGCAAGGTTTTCCTTGAAAACCCTGAAATTAAAAGATTTCAATTTTTATTTCAGCAATTTCTAGTGCCTTGTTCTTTGCCAATTCCTTTTTTTTTTTAGTATCATTAGCTCTTGATTCATACTTTGTACATTCCATGTTCTGATTATTAATGGATATTTACAGATGTTTCTATTCGTTTTGAGTTATGGCGTATCAGCAAAGAAGGTCCTGAGAGCTTTACTCCCACAGGCTTTACTTCATTAGAGTCATCATGGTTAACTCTAGTGTGAGGAGTCAGCAATTCCCCTTTCCCATATTGAATGCCTTCCAACCTTAGGGGCTAATTTTCCTACACTGTATCTTACAGTGTTTTTCTGATATTCATAAGGTTTTCAGTGATTAAATATTCAGAAGTAGTTCCTCTCTCCTTCTTTCTTATCTGTCTTTGTCTTGAAGCTCATCTGAAACCTGTCCAAGGTGTGTAACTCTGCTGCTATTAAAATACCTGTGGTATAGCTTCCAGAATCACAGCAAACCTCAAGCCACCTCAGTGTGACAAACTGTCAGTTGAGTGGTTGTCTACATGTGTGGTTAGTTGCCACTTAAGTTGATGAGAAAATTCATTGGTCTTACAAAATTCTATCATGCAAACTGCAGCATCATTTTTTTTTTTTTTTTTTTTTTTTTTTTTACCAAGGTAATATTTTCTAACTACAGATCCTTTCTTTTGGTTTCCAATTTTCACATTATATGTGCCAGTATTTATCAATGGGAATTCCAGGACGCTTAATAGTGCTCAAAGGAACCTGTATAGAGAGCAAGAGGCAGTCTAATAAACAGAAAAAGGTGAAATTGAATGGTTTAAAATTAGAAAATGTGTACATCAGACTTGTATCTTTTCATCATACTTACTCAATCTGGATGCTGAGCAAATAATCTGAGAAGATAGGCTATATGGAGAACATGGCATCAAGACTAGAGTAAAACTCATTAACGATCTCAATATGCAGATTGCAATATGCAGATAACAATCTGCACTCTGCAATATGCAAATCTTTTTTGCTGAAATAAAAAAAGACCTAATATACTTACTAATGAAGAACAAAGACCACAACCTTCAATATGGGTTGCACCTCAATGTAAGTAAAAGAATAATCTTCATGACTGAACCAATAAATAACAGCATGATAAATTGAGAAAATTTTGAAATTGTCAAAGACTTCATTTTGCTTGGATACATAATCAACACTCAAGGAAGCTGCAGCCAGGAAATCAAACAATGTATTGCATAAGGCAAATCTGCTTCAAAAGAGCTCTTTAAAATGTTAAATATCAATGATGTCACTTTGTGGACTTAAATGAATTTGACTCAAGCCATGGTAGTTTCAATCACCTCTTATGCACATGAAAGTTGGTCTATGACAAAGGAAGACAGAAGAATTGATGCATTTGTATTAGGTGTTGGTGTAAAATACTGAAAGCACCACTGAATGCCAATAAAACAATCATATCATTCTTTTTTTTTTTAGTTTTTATTGTGAATTATGTGATAGTTTACATGGGAGAACATTAGCTTTACATTCATGGTATCTTATTTCATTTCATTGCAATTATTACAATCTCCTGCACGCATCATCAAACAATCAAAGGATACACCCCGCAAGCCTGTGTCCGGCCATCAGCACATAGCCCCTCTCCCTCCCTTAGTCTAAATTCCCCAAGGCTTCATCTCTGCACGTCTTCATCTCTGCCTCCATCTCCGGCATTACTGATTCTCGGATAGAGTCCCACACTTCACTTTTCTCCCTTGATGGTTCCAGAGACCTCTGCTCCTGGATTACAAAATATACCATTCCCCTCCTTTTGCTTCAAAATGTCTGCCTTTATCTTTCCAACACTCACAGTCAGTCCTGATAGTAATCATTCACTATTGAACCACAAGAGTTTTATCCCCATCTCCTATTGTTAACCCCATCCAGACAGGTTGGGCCCCAACTACTCAGTGGAGAGTCTACATTTCCCCGCACCCTCTGGAACTAGGTTCTCTATTGAAAACTTGTAGGCCAGTCATTTCTTGCCTCTGTAACCCCCTCCATTTTGGTTAGCCAATGTCTAAGTTGCCCATCCTTGTCGACCTTGTGTACAAAGTGGGTGGGAACGATCCTCACTGTAAAGACGTGTTCCCTCCTTTGACCTAGTGCATCAACAAGCATAGGTCAAGTTCATCAAATTGTAGTGGATTACTCTTTTTTTCCTCTTGTTTCTTCCTCTAGTTGAATTCTGAAGCCATTGAAGCCAGGTCAAGTGGGAACTATCTGCAAGTATGGGTGTTCTTGTGCCTCTCCCCTCATTTCATATCAGCTTGATGCTTCACACTCCACTCTGATCCTCTGTGACCACGTCCCTGTCCCTGGGCCCAGGAGTCCCCATGTCTTGTCATTCTGCTGATTAACCTGGTCTCAATCTAGGTTAACAGGAGTCTGTTGAGTGTGGTCAGACTTAGTTAACAACTTCATCGCTGTTTTTCTTCCACTTCCCCTTTTCTGTGACCAATGTGGTCAGCAGCAAGCCCAGATGCCCGCTCGTGTATTCCCCTTGAGTTTTAGTCTTGGAAGGGGGTTTGCCCTGAGGACACCTGACCACTTGCCTTGATGGTTTCTAGGGGACCAACTTACTTGTTCTTATAGTAGTCAATCAGACTGCCATTATTATTATTATTTTTTTTTTCATTTTGCCTGCTAGTCTTTCTTTCAAGAAGTATCTTCTGTTCTAGCCACTCCAGGCTGGTCTGCTTGTCCTTTCAAGTGGAAATTTCTCACCTCAGAACATTCTGGATGGGAATCAGGATTCCAAATATGGTCTTATGTAGTGCAAAGGCTCTGCAGGAAGCCTCCTTCACTGGCCAAGTTCTATCCCCAGTTTAGGTATTCTAATGCATAATAGGCTGAAGATGAACATACAAGCTTTCTATGATGATGTCTCTGGCTATTCCTTTGTCTCCCCCTCAAGTGTCTACTTCTCAACACTAGGTAAGGGAAACCAAAATTCAAAAGATAGCAAACATCTTGACATTATTTCCCACTTTTACCCATTGAAACCATGCCTCAATGCTTGTGTCTCAGAGCTCTGTTGTTCCAATTTGTGCTAAAATCGTTATTTACCTCTGTCCTATTTAGCCCATGCAAATTTGCCTAGCTGTTATCCCATTTACCTTGTTCTTCCTTTCCCCTTCCCCTTCTTGTGTATTGCCCCACCCTTAGCACACAAACTATCCTGTATCCCCTACCCCTCCCTCCCTCAACCCACCCCATGAACTCCGGTAACTAGTAAATAATTTCTTTTATTCCCCCTGTTTGTGTGGGTATGTTTTCTTAATCTTTTACAGTAGTGGTCCTATGCAATATTTCTCCTTTTGTGACTGACAGATTTCACTCAGTATAATGTCCTCAAGGTTCATCAATGTTATGTGGTGGCCTGCAGCTTTCTTGTTATTCTTCAAGGTAGCATAATATTCCATTGTGTGTATGTGCCAAAGTTTGTTTATCCATTCTTTAATTGATGGACACTTAGGCTGTCTCCATCTTTTTTCTATTGTAAATAGTGCTGCTATGAACATTGGTGTGCATCTATCTACTCGTGTTATGGCTCGTATTTCTTGTGGATAAATACCAAGTAGAGGAATTGTTGGGTCATAAGGTATCTTTATTTCCAACCTTCTAAGGAAGCACCAGTAGCGTGGTGGCTACGAATCCGGCTGTTAACCTCAGGGTCAGCAGTTCAAAATTACCAGCCGTTCTGCAAGAGAAAGATGAGGTTTTCTGTTCCCATAAAGATTTACAGCCTTGGAACACCTGTACAGGGTCACTTTGAGTCGGAACTGACTCCGTGGCACATAACAACAACAACAACAACAAAGGAAGCACCATATTGTTTTCCAGACAGGATGAACCATTTTGCAATCACACCAGCAATGTAGGAGGGTCCCAGTATCTCCACATCCTCATCAGCATTTTTTGTCTTCTACTTTTTTGATCTTTGTTGTTATTGCTGGTGTGAGATGATATCTCATTGTTGTTTTGATTAGTATCTGTATAATGATTAGTGATCATGTATGTTTCTTCATATGTTTATAGGTTGCCCAGATCTTCTACTTGTGAAGTGTCTGTTCATGTCCTGTGCCCATTTTTTTATTGGGTTATTGGTCCTTTTCTTCTAGAGTTGTTGTAGTGTCTTTATATATTTTAGAAATGAGTCCTTTGCCTGATGTGTAATTGCAAAAGATTTTTTTCCCCAATCTGAGGACTCCATTTTCACTATTTTGGTGAAGTATTTTTAGGCACATAAGTTTTTAATTTTTAGTATGTCCCAATCATCTATTTTGTCTATAGTTTGTGTAATTTTCAAAATGTTTGGTAGTCTGTGTATGCCCTGTATGCACTCACATTTGTCCCTATTTTTTTCATTGATGGTCTTTATAATTCTGGGATTCACATTTAGGTCTTTAATCCATGCTGAGTTAGTTTTTGTATAGGGTGTGAGGTAAAGATTTTGTTTCAATCTTTTGCATATCATTTTCCAATTCTGCCAGCAACATCTGTATGCAGATGCACTTAGGCAGTGGTGGTTGTGTGCTGTGGAGTTTGTTTCAACTCATAATGACCCTGTACAGGCTTTCTGAGACTATAAATCATTACGGAAGCAGAATGCCTCATCTTTTTCCATGGAAAATCAGATGGCTGTATGTGGATTTGTTAAATTTGGATTCTTAATTCTGTTCCATTTATCAATGTATCTTTCATTGTACCAGTACCACGCTGTTTTGACCACTGTAGCTGTGTAATAAATTTTGAAATAATCAGAAAGTGAGAGGCTTCTGATCTTGTTCTTTTTCTTAAGCAGTGCTTTGCTTATCCTGGGTCTCTCTCATTTCCATATAAATTTTGTAATTGTTTTTCCATTACTTTGAAAAATGTCATTGGAATCTGAATTGGGATTGCATTATATGTGTAAATTGCTTTGGGCAGTATTGACATGGTCACAATGTTAAGTCTTCCTATCCAGGAGCATGGTACAGTCTTCCATTTTGGAAAGTCTATTTTGGTTTCTTGAAGTAGTGTTTTGTACTTTTCTTTGAATAGATCCTTTGTTTCTCTGGTTACATTTATTCCTAGATATTTCATCCTTTGGGAAGATGTTGTAAATGGTATTGCTTTCCTAATGCCCTTTTCAGTGCTGTCATTGTAATGATAGAGGAATCTGACTAATTTTTGTAAGTTTATCTTATATCCTGCCACTTTGTTGAATCATCCAATGAGGTCTAGTGGCTTTTTTTTTTTTTTTTTACTGAGACTTGGAGTTTTCTATGTATAGGATCATATCATCTGCAAATAGAGAGAGTTTTACTTCCTCTTTGACATTTTGCATGTCTTTAATTTCTCTATCTTGCAGTATAACTCTGGCTAAGACTTCTAAAACAATATTGAATAAGAGTGGCAATAAAAGGCATCCTTGTCTGGTACCTGTTCTCAGGGTGAAGGCTTTCAGTTCCTTTCTATTGAGGGTAATGTAAGCTGTTGGTTTTTTTATAAATGCTCTTTATTATATTGAGGGATATCCCTTCAACTGCTACTTTGTTGAGTGTTTATCTATAAAGAATGGATGTTGGATTTTGTCAAATGACTTTTCAGCATCAATCGATATGATCATGTGGTTCTTTTCTGTTTTCTTATTTATATAGCAGATTACACTGATTTATTTTCTAATGTTGAGCCATCCTTGCATCCTTAATATGAATCACACTTTGATTGTTGTTGTCATTGTTAGGTGCCATCAAGTTGGTACCAACTCATAGCGACCTTATGCACAGCAGAACGAAACACTACATGATCCTGGGTAAACCTCACTATTGTTGACACACTTGAGCCAAGTGATGCTGCCATTTGGCCAATCCATCTCATTGGGGGTCTTACTTTTTTTCTCAGATCCTCCATCTTACCAAATATGATATCCTTCTCCAGTGACTGGTCCCTTCTGACAATATGTCTGAAGTATGAGAGACAAAGTTTAGCCATATTGGCCTCCAAGGAGTACTCTGGCTCCACTTCTTCCAACACAGATCTTTTGGAAGCCCATGGCACTTTCAATATTCTCCAATACCATAACTCAAATATATCAATTCTTCTATGGTCTTCCTTATTTATTGTACAGCTTTTACATGCATATGAAGTTATTGAAAATACCATGGCCTGGGTCAGGTGCACCTTAGTCCTCAAGCTGACATCTTAGCTCTTCAACACTTTAAAAAAGGTCTTGTGCAGCAGATTTGCCTAATGGAATATGTCATTTGATTTCTTGATTGCTGCTTCCATGAGTGTTGATAGTTGATCCGAGAAGAATGAAGTCCTTGACAACTTCAATCTTCTCCATTGATAAGAATGTTGTTTATTTGTTCAGTGGTGAGGATTTTGTTTTCTTGACATTGAGATGCAATCCATACTAAAAGCTGTGCTCTTTGATCTTCATCAATAAATGTTTTAAGTCCTCTTCACTTTCAGCAAGCAAGGTTATCTTTTCTGTATATTGCAGGTTGTTAATGAGTCTTCCTCCAATCCTGACGCCACGTTTTTCTTCATAGAACCCAGCTTCTCTTATTATTTGTTCAGCATACTGGTTGAATAAGTATGGTGAAAGAATACAGCCTTGTCACACACCTTTTATAATTTGAAACCATTCAGTGTTCCTATATTCTGTTTGAACAACTGCTTCTTGGTCCATGTACAGATTCCTCATAAGCACAATTAAGTGTTCAGGAATACTCATACTTCACAATATTTTCCACAGCTTGTCATGATCCACATAAATGAAAGCCTTTGCAAAGTCAATAAAATACAGGTAAACGTTTTTCTTGTATTCTCAACTTTCAGCCAAGATCCATTGGATATCAGTAGTGATATCACTTGTTCCATAATCTCTTTGAAATCCAGCTTGAACTTCTGAAAGTTCTCTGTCAATATATGCTTGCTACCATTTCTATATAACTTTTAGTAAAACTATACTCACATGGGATATGACAGATATTGTCTGATGATATCCACATTCTGTTGGGTCACCTTTTTTTGGAATGGGCACAAATATGGATCTCTTCCAATCAGTAATCCAGATAGTTGTCTTCCAAATTTCTTGGCATATATGAATGAGTGTCTCCAGTGCTACCTCACTTTCTTGAACGGTGTCAATTTTTATTCCATTAATTCCTGGTGCCTTTTTCTTTGCCAATTCCTTCAATGCACCTTGGACTGCTTCCTTCAGTATCATTGGCTTTTGATAATAAGCTACCTCTTGAAATGGTTGAACATCATCCATTCCTTTAGGAACAGTGACTCTGTGTCTTATTCCCATCTTTTTTTGATGCTTTCTGCCTCATTCAATAATTTCCCCAGATCCTTCAGTAACTAAAGTCGAGGGTTGAACTTTCTCTTCAGTTCCCCTATCTTGAGCAATGCTGAGTGTGTTCTTCCCTTTTGGTTTTCTGTCTCCAGATTTTTCCACATTTTGTTTTATATTTGACTTTGTCTTCTCAAGTTGACTTTTGAAATGTTCTGTTCAGTTTTTGTAGCTCTTCATTTCTTCCATTAGCTTTAGCATCTCTATGCTGGAGAGCAAGTTTTATTGTCTCTTTAACATCCATTTTGATCTTTTCCTTCTTTCTTGCCTTCTTAATTACTTTTCATTTTCTTTCTGTAGGATGTTCTTCATGTCATCCTACAACTTTTCTGGTCTTCGGTCTTTAGTGTTTAATGTATCAAATCTGTTCTTCAGATGATCCCTAAATTCAGGTAGGATATATTCAAGGTCATATTTCAGCTTTCATGGATTTGTTTTCATTTTTTTTTTTTTCTAGCTTCAGTTTGAATTTGTATTTGAGCAATTGATTATTTGTTCCACTATCTGCCACTGGCCTTGTTTTCACTGATAATATGGAGCTTTTATATAGTCTCTTTCCACAGATGTAGTGAATTTGATATCTGTGTATTCCATCTGGTGAGGTCCATGTGTATAACTGTCTTTTATGCTGTCTAAAGAAGGTATTTGGAATGAATAAATCATTGATTTTGCAGAATTGTGTCATGCAATCCCCAGCATCATTTCTATCACCAAGGTCATATTTTCCAACTATTGATCCTTCCTCTTTGTTTTCAACCTTTGCATTCTAATCACCAGAAATGATCAATAGATCTTGATTGCATATTTGATTAATTTCATATTGAAGAAGTTGATTGAATTATTTTCTTTCATCCTCATTAGTGTGAATGGTTGGTGCATAAATTTGAATAATAATGGAATTAACTGGTTTTCCCTGTAGATGCATGGATACTGTCCTATCAAAGACATCATTGTACCTCATGCCTGATCTAGATATGTTTTTTTCTATAATGAATGCAACACCACTTTTCAATTTTTTCATTTGAGGCTTAGTAAACCATGTGGTAGTTAGATTCATAATGGCCAATACCAGTCCTTTTCAGCTCACCAATGCCTAAGATATCAATGTTTATGCATTCCATTTCATTTTTGACAATTTCCAATTTTCTTAGAATTGTACATTCCATGTTCTGATTATTTACGGCTGTTTCCCTTCATTTTGAGTTGTGACCCATCAGCAAATGAAGTTTCCAAGGGCTCCACTCCCATTGGCTTTACTCCATTAGTGTCATTACTGTTAACTCTGCTTTCAGGAGGCCGCTCTTCCCAGTTGCATTTTGAGTGCCTTCCGAGATCAGGGGCTCATTTTCTGTCACTGTACCTGACAGTGTCTCTATGGTATTCATAAGGTTTTCTGTGATTAAATATTCGGAAATAGTTGGTCACTCCTTCTTCCTAGTCTGTCTTCATCTGGAAGCTCATCTGAAACTTATCCACCATGGGTGACCCTGGTGGTATTTAAAATACCTGTAGCATAGCTTCCAGAATCACAGAAACTCACAAACCAATAAAGTATGGCAAAATGACAGACGATTATGCATGTTAAATTTGAACAATGAATAAGGAACACTGTAGCTTCATATGCATGTGAAATTTGGAGAAGGAATATGGGACATGGTAGAATAATTGATATATTTGAGTTATGGTTTTCGAGATTATATTAAAAGTATAATGTCCTTTCAGTATAACAAAGAAATATGTATTACAAGAAGTATGACCAGATTCCTCATTTTTTTGTGCTGTGGAGTCAGTTCTGACTCATAGCGACCCTATACAGGGTTTTTGAGGCTGTAAACCTTTACAGGAGCAGAACATCTCATCTTTGTTCCACAGAACAACTGGTAGTTTTCAACTCCTGACCCTGAGTTTAGCAGCCCAATTTGAAACCACTACACTACTAATGCTCCTTGGAATCCTCCTTGGACATAAGTAAATCATAATTGACCTTTCATATTTCATGCATATTATGAGGAAAGAGCAGTCCCAGGAGATGGACATTATTCTTGGTAAAGCCGAGAGACAATGAAAAAGAGGGAGATGCCCAATACAAAGGATTGATGCATTGGCTACAACAGTTGACTGAAAGTTAGCATCAATTTTGAGGAGGCTTATGGTACTGTGGATTAATGCTCCAGACTGCAAAGCTGTTTGAACTGCAAGGTCAGTGGTTCATGCTCACCAGCTGCTTCTCTGTAACACTATACAGGGTCACTATAGGTCAGAACTGACTCAACAGCACTTAACAATAACAACAATTATCTGGCATGCTTTGTTCTTTCTGTTGTACATAGATTGGCTATAAGTCAGAGCTGACTCGACAGCACCTAATAACAACTCTGCTTTGTTTCCAACTTTATATTACTATTAATAGATCAATGTATCATTGTTACAACTTGCTCAATTTTATATTGATGAAGTAGCAGCAATAACCTTCAACTTTTTTTGGGGGGGGGGTCATGAGTTGTTGCTGTATAAACATGAATAACATTTGTTTTAACTTATCTTCCTTGTAGACATATAGACATTAGTCTATAACTGATAGTATCCTATTTCAAGATGTTGTTATTGTTGTTGTCAGGTGCCATCGAGTCGGAACTGACTCAAAGCAACCCCATGCACAGCAGAAGGAAACAATGTTCGATCTTGGGCCAACCTCACTCCTGCTCCCACACTTGAGTCCATCAATGATGCCACCTGGCTGATCCATCTCGTTGGGGGTCTTCCTCTTTTTCTCTGACCCTCTACCTTACCCAGCATGACATCCTTCTCCAAGTCCATTTCATCTCACTAAGATGTCAATCTTTGTGTACTCTTTCACTTTTTATGATTTCCAGTTTATCAGCCTCTACTTAGAAATCTTATACAGGGTTACTATGAGCCTGAACCAAATTGACAGAATTTTAAAAAATTAATAATAATTTTCTTAGATCCGTACATATATTCTACTTTCTGGTTATTAATGGATATGTATAACTATTCTTGGAGTCCTGGTGTGGCGCTGTGGGCTATTGCGCCAGACTTCAAAGACATTTGATCTGCAAGTCAGTGGTTCAAGCTCACCAACTGCTCCTTGGAAACCCTATACTGGGTCACTATGGGTCAGAATCGACTCGATGGCAGTTGACAACAACAAGAGCTATTCTATTTAAAGCTATTTTGAAAGACTTATTCATTGAACATACCTTTTTTAAAGCAACATAAAAGTCAACGATACACATGGACCTTACCTGCTGGAATATACAGAAATCAGATTCATTAATCTGTGTAAGGAGATGTGAAAAAGGTCCATATCATCAAGCAAAACAAGGACAGGTAGACTTTGGAAAAGACTCTCAATTGCTTATATGCAAATTCAGGCTGAAGCTGAGGAAAATAAAAACAAATTCACTAGAGCAAAAATTTGAACTTGAACATATCCCACCTGAATTTAGATATCATTTCAAGAAGAGATTTGATGCATTAGACAATAATAACTGAAGAACAGAGAATGTGGAATGGTATCAAGAACATCATACTGGAAGAAAGAAAAAGGTCATTAAGATTCAAGAAAGAAGGGAAAGACCAAAATGGACTTCAGAAGAGACTGTAACTTGCTTTCCTGCGTAGAGATGCTAAAGCAAATGGGAGAAGCAAGGAAGAAAGAGAGCTAAACAGAATTTTTCAAAGGATATCTCAGGAAGAAAAAGTAATGAATTATAATGACATATGCAAAGCCTGGAGTTAGAAAATCAAAAGGATAGAGCATGCTCAGTAATTCTCAAGCAGAAAGAACTGATGAAAAATTCAACCATCTAGTGGTAATATTGAAGAATTCTGTGGGAATTTTTTTTTTTTTTTAATAATGCAGACATCATTGAAAGAAGTTGTAAGGAATATATAGAGTTCCCTTACCTAAAAGAAATGGATGATGTTCAACCATTACAAGAGAGGGCATGTGATTAAGAGTTAATGATACTGAAGGAAGAAATCCAAGCTTCATTAAAAGCATTGGCAAAGAATAAAAATCATGAATTCATGAAATACAAATGTAAATCTTTGAACAAAATCATGAAGCACTGAAGATGCACACTCATCTAAACTAACAAAACTGGAAGAAAACTCCCTGGATAACAGATTGGAAGATATCCTTATCTGTGCTCAAACCAGAGCAGCGACCCAATGGAATTCTGAAATCATCAACTAGCATCATAATATGACATGCATGTAAAAATTTGTTGAAGATAATTTAAAAATGTCTGCATCAGTTTACTGACATGGAGCAGCCAGAGGTTCAAGCTGGTGTCAGACAAAGATGTAGACAGAGAAATATCATTATTTATATCAGATTGATCCTGGCTGAAAATGTTGTTGTTGTTGTTGTTATGTGCCATTGAGTGGGACTGACTCATAGAAACATAATGCATGACACAATGAAGCACTGCCCAGTCCTGAGCCAACCTCACTATCGTTGTCACGCTTGAGCCAAGTGATGCTGCCACTTTGCTAATCCATCTCCCTAGGGGTCGTCCTCTTTTGCTCTAACCCTCCGGTTTACCAAACATGATATCCTTCTCCAGTGACTCTCCTCCTGACAATATGTCTCAAGTATGAGAGACAAAGTCTGGCCATCCTATACTCCAAGGAGCACTCTAGCTGCTCTTCTTCCAACACAGATCTGTTTCTTTTTTTGACCGCTCATGGCAATTTCAATATTCTCCTCCAACACCATAACTCAAAAGTATCAATTCTTATACGATCTTCCTTATTCACTGTCCAGCAATTGCATGTACATGAGGTTATTGAAAATACCATAGCTTAGATCAGTGTACCTCAGTCCTCAAGCTGACATCTTTGGCCTTCAACACTTTAAAAAATCTTGTGCAGCAGATTTGCCTAATGCAATACGTTGTTTGGTTTCTGGCATTAAATTTCTTGACTGCTGCTTCCATGAGTGTTGGTCATTGATCCAAGAAAATGAAATCCTTGACAAGTTCAATCTTTTCTCCTTTGATAAGATTGTTGTTTATTGGTCCAGTGTTGAGAATTTTTGTTTTCTTTACATTGAGATGCAATCCATATTGAAGGCTGTGTTCCTTGATCTTCATCAGTAAATGTTTCAAGTCCTCTTCACTATCAGCAAGCAAGGTTGTATCATCTATATATTGCAGATTGTTAATGAGTCTTCTTCCAATCTTGATGTCACATTTTTCTTCATATAACACAGCTTCTTGGATTATTTGCTCAGCATACAGGTTGAATAAGTATGGTGAAATAATACAACCCTGTCACACACCTTTCTTAACTTTAAACCGTTCAGTGTTCCCATGTTCTGTACAAACAACTGCCTTTTGGTGCATGTACAGATTCCTCATGAGCACAATTAAGTGTTTTGGAATACACATACTTCACAATGTCGTCCACAGCTTGTCATGATCTACATAAACGAAAGCCTTTGCATAGTCAGTAAACATCTTTCTGATGCTCTCAGCTTTCAGCCGAGATCCATTAGATATTAGCAATGATATCCCTCTTTCCATGTCCTCTTCAGAATCCAGTTTGGACCATTGGAAGTTCTCTGTTAATGTATGCTTGCAGCCATTTTTGTATTATCTTTAGTAAAACTTTACTCACATGGTTGTTGTTATTGTTGTTATTACATGCCATGGAGTCGGTTCCAACTCATAGCTGTAAATCTTTACAGGAGCAGAAAGCCTCATCTTTCTCCCATGGAACAGCTGGTAGTTTCAAACTGCTAACCCTGAGGTTCGAAGGCCGATTCGTAACCACTACACTACCAGAGATCCTTGCCATTGGGTCACCTCTCTTTTGAATGGGCACAGATATGGCTCTCTTTCAATCAGTTGACCAGATAGTTGTCTTCCAGATTTCTTGGTTAAGATGAGTGAATACTTCCAGTGTCGCCTCACTTTCTTAAAATGTTTCAATTTTTATTCCATCAATTCCTGGTGCCTTGTTCTTTGCCAATTCCTTCAATACACTTTGGAATTCTTTCTTCTGTCTCATTGTCTTTTAATCATAGGCTACCACTTGAAATGTTTGAACACCAACCATTTCCTTTTTGTAAAGTGACTCTGTGTATTCCTTCCATCTTCTTTTGATGCTTTCTGCATTGTTTAATAATTTGCTCAGAGAATCCTTCAGTAACGAAAGTCAAGGCTTGAAGTTTTCTTCAGTGCCCCCCACAGCTTGAGAAATGTTGAGCATGTTCTTCCCTTTTGGTTTTCTGACTCCAGATCATTGTACATTTCATTGTAATAGTTGACTTTGTTTTCTAGACCTGGCCTTTGAAATGTTTTGTTCATCTCTTGTAGCTCTTCTTTCCTTCCATTTGCTTTAGCACCTTTACATTGGATAGCAAATTTCAGTGTCTCTTGTGACATCCACTTTAATCTTTTCCTTATTTCTTGTCTTCTTAATGACTTTTTGCTTTCTTCCTGTATGATGTTCTTGATGTCATCCCACAATTTTTCTTGTCTTGTTCTTTAGTGTTTAATGTATCAAAACTGTTCTTCAGATGTTCTCTAGATTTAGGTGGGAAATATTCAAGGTCATATTTTGGGTCTCATGAACTTTTTTCCATTTTCTGCAGCTCTAGTTTGTATTTGCGTAAGAGCAATTGATAGTCTATTCCAAATCTGCCCCTTGCCTTGTTTTGACTGATGATATGGAGCTTTTCCATTGTCTCTTTTCACAGTTGTTGTGAATTTGATTTTTGTGTATTCTATCTGGTGAGGTCCATGTGTATAATCGTCTCTTATGCTGTCTAAAGAAGGTATTTGAAATGATTAAATCATTGAATTTGCAGAATTGTTTCATGCAATCTTCAGCATCACTTCTATCACCAACACCATATTTTCCAACTATTGATCCTTCTCCTTTTTCCCAACCCTTGCATTCCAATCACCAGAAATGATCACTACATCTATATTGCATGTTTGATTAATTTCAGATTGAAGAAGTTGGTAGAACTATTTTAGTTCATCCTCATTGGCTTTAGTTGTTTGTATATAAATTTGAATAATAGTGGAATTAACTTGTTTTCCCTGTAGGTGCATGGATACTATCCTATCACAGACAGCATTGTACCTCATGACTGATCTAAATGTGTTCTTTTTGACAATGAATGAAGCACCATTCTTGTTCAATTTGTCATTCCTGGCATAGTAAACCATGTGGTTGTAAGATTCAAAATGGCCAATACCAGTACATTTCAGCTCACTAATGCCTAAGATATTGATGTTTATGCATTCCATTTCATTTTTCACAATTCCCAATTTTCCTAGATTCATACTTTGTACATTACATATCCTGATTATTAATGGAAGTTGACAGCTTTTTTTCTTAATTTTGAGTTTTGCATCATCAGCTAATGAAGGTCCCAAGGACTCTACTCTCTCCTGCTTTACTCCATTTGTATCATCAAGGTCAACTCTACTTTGAGGAGGTAGCTCTTCCCCTGTCCATTTTGAGTGCCTTCGAACCTGAGGGGCTCATTTTCTGGCACTATGTCTGACAGTGTTTCTTTGTTAATCAGAAGGTTTTCAGTGACTAAATATTGGGAAATAGTTGGTCACTCTTTCTTCCTAGTCTGTCTCCTACTGGAAGCTCTTCTGGAACCTGTTTACCATGGGTGATCCTGCTAGTATTTCAAATACCTGTGGCATATCTTCCAGACTCACAGCAACTCACAAGCCACCACAGTAGGACAAACTGGCAGACTTCTGATGAGACTGAAAGCATAGAATACCAAAAAGATTATTAGGCAGTGCCAGGGAGGGCAGAATCTACACCTGCTGGGGTGGTAAATCCTCCCAGCCCTTCACAGTACTACACAACTGTGTTCCCAGCCCTGCCTCGGACCGAAGTGACTCCATACCCTTCCAAGCTTCTCTTTCTCTTGCCCCTCCTTTTGGTGTGCAGGTTGGACCCCTCTTCCTGGTCCAAAGGTTGGGCAAGCTGTCCTGAGGAGGCTGTGAGGGGGAACTGGGCTGGCCTATGCAGAGACAATGATGCCAAACTTCTGCACTGCACTCAATTGCAAGCAGAAAAGCAGTCAATCAGATCTGACTTTCTTAAGTTTCCTGCGGGATCTGGCTATATGTGATAAGTGGGTGGAGAATTTGCAGGGAGTTGACTTAGAAGATAAAATACCTGATCAGCTTCATAAACAGTATTGGTTATGGTCCAAACACATTGAGACATCTATGATCTTTAGTACCATACATTTAGCAGAGGCATCAGAAAACTGAAGAAAGATTGGGTTATTTTATTTCTCAAAATTATTTGAAGCAGATACTTGTGAAGTTACTTGGGGGAGTTCTTACAGAACAATTCTTTGAGATAATGCTATACCAACAATATGTGATCTTACCAGTCATCTGAACAATCCACATAGTAGACACAGAAAACAAATAAAATAATTGAGTGAAGATGAAATCAGGACACTGAAACAGAAAAAAAAAAATAAATGCTGAAACTTAGGAAAAGGAGCAAAAACATAAAGAAACAAATAACAGCAATGCTCAGAAACTCATTGATGAAGAAGGGGGAGAGGAACAGGATGAAGGCATTTTACCTTTCACCCTTAAAGAGAAGGAAAACAAAGAATAGCTAAAATCTTTATTTGACAATGTGATCCTTATGAAGAAGCAAAACATACCTTTATATAGACATGTGGTTAATAAAATTCCAGAATGTCTCTTTACTTCTGTTAACTTTCAAGCTCTGCTAGAGCATGGGATAAATTCTGGGGAAAAGGTTCTGAGAAAGAGCTTTGAGGTGAAGGATGTTAACACATTCTTTTGTTCAAAAGCACAGCAGAAACAGATGCTCAAGATCTGTGAGAGCTGCTTTTGAAAAGAATTCTCAGGGAAGTGAGAGACTCACAAATTATTTTCCATCATCACCAATGACATGGTGATATAGCAGGGGAGGAGTCCCTGTCCTGATGAGTCTCATAACTTGAGAGAGGAATTTGTGGGTTTCCTGCCTTATGAAGCTAATGATCTGAATTTAATGGCAGGCACATACATCAAACTCTATACAACTAAATCAGAGCTTCCTACAGGCAATTAAAAAAATAAAAACATTGAAAATACCTAAGACACTATTTTAACATAGTTTTTTTTTCCCTTTTATTTGATATTTGCAGGAAAACCTGTAAGGTCTATATAGACCACTTAATCACTGAGTATCTTTGCCTATAGGCTTGATTGAACACATTAACCATTTAAATGCATTGAAGATGCATCTGTTCTTCCAAGAGATAGAATGAAATTACCACATTTTGCTTCTCTTTAATCTCTTTTGTGGCACTCTGGAATTGTTTTAGTGATGTCACTTTAGACATAATATTTATTACCACTGTGAATCCAGTTATCAGTTATTAAGCTACAGTTCTTTTAAGAAATACATTTTGAGAAGGTTTAGGAGGAAGGAATATACATTAATATAACAATGAATCTTAAGACTCATCTTTGATTTGTAGGAGTATTAAATATGTTAAAAGTATGTAATGGACAGTAAAAGGAGTTACTAGAGTGAGACAAACAAGCTCGTCAAACAAGGATTTCATTATAGATTTTGTCTTTATTAAATTAACCTAAAGGAACAAGTTAGTTAAAGTTCGACTGGAAGAATTTACCATTTTTTCTTAATATCTGATTACTGCTATTTACATTCCTTTGTTGAGCCTACACCTTCAAAAACTTTTTGGCAGGTAATTGTTGAGCACTTCTGTTTGGTGGTCAAGACAGAATCAAAGGATATGTTTACTAATAACTGATATACTTGTTTTCATGTCTTTTCCCATGACTATATCTGCTACCTCATTTTGATTCATAAGCAAAATCTGGAAAACCTACAAAATTAAATGTTTTGAGGTTTATCTAGGGATGATACAGAAAATATTACCAGTATTTTTGGTGAAGAAAATCAATTTTGTACAGTTTGCTGCAATCTAAGTAAAATGTGATTTTTTTTTTTTTTTTTTTTAAGATGTTGACTATGAAATGATATTTAATGCTGTGGGTCACGGCACATTATGAACAACATTGTGGAAAATGAGAATTCTGGAATGCTTAATTGCTATGATGAGGAGCCTTGGTACATATAGCAAGATGCAGTCGTTCAAACATATCAAGGAGACACTGAATAGTTTAAATTCAGTGCTCCATGGTTATATTATTTCATCATACTTACTAAATATGTACACTGATCAAATAACCCAAGAAGCTGGGTTATATGAAAAATGTGGCACCAGGATTGGAGGAAGTGTTATTAACAGCCTGTGATAGGCAAATTATTATACAACCTCTCTTGCTGAATATGAAGAGGACTTAAAATACTTAGCAATGAAGATCAAAGACAACAACCACAATATTAGTTTGCATGACAATTTAATGAAAACTTAAGTCCTCACCACTGGATTAATGAATAATATCATTATAAATGGATAAAAGACTGACATTTTCAATCACATTTTGCTTAGATCTACTATCAACAGTCATTGAAACCACGGACAGGAGACCAAAGAAGTATTGTACACGAAAAATCAGCTTTACAAGATTTCTTTTAAGTGTTCAAGAGCAAAGTTGTAATTTTGAGGACTAAGTTGTGTCTGACTTAAGCTATGATATTTTCAATAACTTCATATGCAAGTAAAATTGGGACAATAAATAAGGAAGATCACATAAGAATTTATGCATTTGAGTTATAGTGCTGGGAAAGAACATTAAAAGTACCATGGATTGCTAAAAGAACAGACAAATCTGTGTTGGAGGAAGTACAGCCAGAATGCTCCTTAGAAGCCCATATAGCAAGACCTTGTCTCTCATACTTCAGACATGTTATCAAGAAGGACCTATCCCTGGAGAAGGACATTCTCCTTGCTAAAGTGGAGGTTCATCGATAATGAGGAAGATCCCCATAAAATGGATTATCATAGTGGTAGCAACAATGGGTTCAACCTTAACAACTATTTTGAGACTAGCCTAGGACTAGACAATGATTTGTGCTATTGTGTATAAAGTCATTATTAATAGGAAGCAACTTGAGGTCATATAACAATGACAAGAACAGCTACTCCTTCTGATTTTGTGTCATACCATGTAAACAAGTACAAGTAATGGAAACTTTACTTTTCTATATCATTAAGGTCAACTACTCATGACATGAGGCAGCTTTTTTCCCTAGTGGTATTTTGATTGCTTTCCAACCTAAGAGGTTCATCTTCTAGCACTATATCATTTAATACTTCACTGCTATTCATAAGATTTTTATTGGCCAGTTTTTCAGAAGTATATCATCTGGTCTTTCTCTTTGTCAGTCTTAGTCTTGAAGCCCTGTTGAAATTTTTAATCCATGGAAAACACTGTAGATATTTAAAATATCAGTGTCAGATCTGCCTACATCAAAGAAACATGAAAGATACCACAGTACAATAAACGGACAGAGTAGTGGTGGGATAAAGCTGCTATCTCAATAAAATTATTATTCCAAAGAAATATTTTTGACCTGAAAAGGCATTAGTACTTTTTGAATATTTATTAGAGAATGAAAAGGACATTTGCTGTTGCTGTTGCTGTTGCTGTTCCAATCCATAATGACCCTATATAGGGTTTCCAAGGAGCAAATGGTGGACTTTAACCACTGACCTGTGGTTCAAGCCTACTTTACAGTCCAGTGCATTAGCCTACAGCACATACATTGACAATTTATAAAACTCTTATTAAACTAGGTTATGAGAATGGTTTTATGAGAGAGTTAGCTAAACATATTCCTCATATCACAACCAATTGAAGTAAGGAAACTTCTGATTGATTTAAGCTCTTATGTAGAAAGAAAGAAAAGAAAAACTCTTATGAGGAATGCTGATCACAGATATCATGGAAATAAGTATGAGATTTCAATGTATACTTACTGTATTATTAGAATATTGAAAATGAATTAAATTAAGAACTAAGAATCCTTAAATTGAAAACCAACCAAAGGAAAAGCAAATATTATCTTGGAAATATAGCCTCAAAGGACTGTCAGGAATGCTAAAATTAATTCTAGTTAATTGTAAGGCACATGAGAGAAAAAAAGCATAAAATAAAAACAAACCCTTGAATGAGGCAACATTATTAAATACAACTAAATATAAATTTATTTTATCAGTAAATGATTGCTTTGATTATTTAATCTAGTTTGGTATATCATATTATATTTTTGTTTTCTGTGTGTTTCTTTTTATGAAATGGCAGGATAGAAATTTTAATCCGCTGTTAGATTTTGATTTTGATTTTTTTTTTTTTTTATGGGAGCATTAAATGGAGAGTGTTCATTTTCTATATCAAATTAATTTATGTATTGCATGCCTAAATTAATAAGGTTTTTCTCCTGTCAGTTATGAAGTGCAGCTTCTTTAAATTCTGTTGTTGATGTGTGTGATGAGAGGACAGGTTTATATATTTTTTCTTCTTAATTTCATTGTAATTATAAGTTTTTCTTTATACTATGTTTGTGCTCTTTGCAAGCACATCCCAGGAACATCTTTGTTATGTAGTCATCATTCCAAGAAGCAATGTAACTTGGAATCTATTTTATCTAGTACTTCTCATTTTGTATTATTTTCTTTGTAGCCCATACTGTGACTTTTTAGCTGAAAATCTGTGTTCAATATTTTGAAATGGAGATAAATATTTTACTCTCTGGGCTTTCCTTCCCACACCTTCCAGCATTATCTTGACTTTCAGTTGTCTCTACTACTTCATACAGTTGCCTTTCAGTCTTCTCTTACCTATTTTCTATGTCCATAGGACATGTCTACAATAAGAAAGTGGTCCACTAAAATTTGTTTACTTTATTTTTCTACTTAGACAATTTGGTAAATCTCATCTCTTTTTCCCATAAATGTGAAAGACACATTTTATATGTGATGTTATTTTAGAGCCTGGTTGTTTTGGTGCATTTGAATAATGGTGTTGGAGAAGAAAAATAAAAGTACCATTGACTGCCAGAAGAACAAATAAATCTGTCCAGGAAGAATTGCTGCCTGAATGCTCCTTAGAAACCAGGATGATGAGACTAAGTCTCTCATACCTTTGAAATATAATCACTAGGGTCTAGTCCCTGGAAAAAGACGTCGTGCTTGGCAAAATGGAGTGTCAGTAAAAGGAGAAAGACCTCTACGATAGAGTCACATAGAGACAGCATCAATAGGCTCAAATGCCACAAAAATTGTGAAGATAGTACAGGAATGGGCAGTGTTTCATTCTGTTGTGTATAACGTCACTATGAGTCAAGTCTACACAATGGCAACTAACAACAACAAAAACCTTGGTACCATAAATGTGTAAGCGTTCAACAATTGGATGACATTTTGAAGTTTAAACCCACTCAGAGGCATCTCCGTAGATAAATCTGGCTACTTGCTTTCAGAAGGTCACTGCCTTGCAAAACCCTTTGAGTGTTTGAGATATTCAAACAGTTTGCACAGGAAAATATACATACACTGATACTTGATATTCCTTTTTTTCTAATACTCTTCAGGCAGATTTAAGTTACAGTTTTGTCTGGATGACACTGTACTTTGCTTCCTAATATAAAGACAAAGTTTAGGCACATTTAAGAGTAAACATATCAATGGAAAAGGGTCTATGGGCAATCTTTGCTTGTATTTTTATCTCTGAACATAATGTCTTTAAAATATGCAAACATCAGTACACGTTAAAGAAAATCATTCCATGTAATGTGTTCCAAAACACTAAAACTTTCCATATTGTGGTATAATTTTGATATTTCTAATAACATGGAATGTGAATTTTAATTTGTTTATTCCAGCCATAAATCACTTTCTCATAATGAAAAATTAAATATTCTAGATGTTGCTGTTTCCTTCATGATGGTTTTATGTGTATTATTAGCAGAGATTGCTTCGAAGATGCAATACTTTGTCTTTATAATATCTATAGCTGATGAAAACTGTGCATTTCTACTTCATTTTGTTAGTATTTTATTTTTTCCAATTTTGATCTGGGAAAAGCATTTCTGTTCAGTCATTATTATACTGAGGAGTATCATGATGATTCCTGCTATATCATCAGTAATTTTCAGTCATTTAAAACTACTATTTTAAAGATATTCTCATTTTATGAAGTCAAAGAGTTTTATATTGATAACAACATATGGCATGGATATATTTGTTTTTAAAGTCATAAAAACCTCTTACTGCCCTAGAATAGGCAAGCAAAAAAATAGGTAAGACAAAGTCTGTCAGGTTTAATTTAAATTAAAGAAAAAAAAAAAAAAAAGAGCCTTAGATCAAAGTAACTTTAATATTTCTATTAACTTGCAATTTTATTATCTTGAAATAGGTAAATATAGTTTTATGCTAATATGCTAAACTGATATTAGAAGAAAAATAATTTTGTTCTAACTGCAAGAAGACTCCTCAAAATTTTCAAGTTTGAAAACCATACCTTTAAAATTACATGGTTTTAATGCTTTTAGTGTCACTTTAATGGCAATAATCATTTTTATGAATTTAATGCAATGTCAAACACAATTATCTTCTAATTATATAAGCTTGATGACCTCTGCCTAATTTTTTCTATCCAAAGTTCTATAATTATAATCAAACTGCTCTGTTGTAATTTAGAAATATTCTAGTAGCATTTTTTTAATAGAAGTCTCAAAACTTCTCCACAGGAAGTACTATTCCATAAGGTAATTGGTTTCAAGAAATCCACAGCTGGTATTAAGCTATTCTATTTCATGATTAGATTTCCATTCAATCATATATAAGTGGTTATATATTTCTTATAAATACCATCTACCCTTGTTAGTGGTGCATCTCTCATTAGATGTTAAGAATATAGAGATAAATACTTTTGTTCCCAATTCTTTAGTTCAGATGATCTTCTTCAGATAAAGTTTTCCATTCCATTTTTCTGTGTGTGAATATTTTACTGTATTTTAGATAAAGATTATACAGTAAATCAATTTCCAATTCAACAACTCATTTCTAAATTATTCCATGATATTGGTGGCTATCCTCGCACCAGTGTGTGAGCATTCTTGCCATTTTCACTATGCTACCTTGCTTTTTCCATTTCCACCCCTTTTGTTTCCCTGCCATTCCTTGACTTCCAATCTTTGCTTTTGAGTGAATGCTGCAGGTTTGGTCTCATACAGTTGATTGTCCCAAGAAGCAAAATCCTCACGGTTTTATTGTTTATTTTATAGACCAATCTATTGCTTGGCTCAAAAGTGACCTTGAGAATTGGCATTAGTTTTAGATTAAAGAGGTGTTCTATTGCAATTGTTTGGGGGCATTCATCCAGTCTCTATAAGTACAATAAGTCTGGTGTTTTTCTACTGTGATAACCAGGAACTGCTATTTTACCCTGGTCAAAGCTATCAGTAGTGGTAGTAGGGAACCTTTGATTCTTCTGGTCTTAGCATGGAAGAAATTGAAGCTCATGTGGACTTGAACTAATTGTTTCCATGAGCTTTTGATTCCCTTCAATTTCCTTTGCTCCAGATGGGATGTCAACAATAGTTTTATCTTAGATGACTGCTTACTAGTTTTGAGAGCTCAGACACTAGTCAGCAAGTTAGAGTACAGAAAGCTTTCTTTATGATCTATGTTATTCCAGTTCACTTATATTTCCTGAGACTATGATCCTTATCCTTCATGTCCAGTAATTCTGTTCCATTAAGTATTTGTACATCTTTAAGAAGTTTTTGTAATTGTCATCCATATGCATTCTCTTATACATATGAATACATATTCACAGGATGCAAATACTGCTACCTAGTAACTCAATATTTTGAATTTAAGATAATAGTAAAAATTTTATTATCTGGTAATTTCGTTCATTAATGATGCACATCTGGAATTAACAAATGCTAAAATGTTAAGTGAGAGTACCACTGGCTATGATGGTTAAGGTTAGGTGTCAACTTGATTGGGCCATGATTTTTAGAGATTTTTCAGTTATGTAATCCTATAATTTGTCAGTTATGTAATAATATAATTGTCAGCTATGCAATGAACTAATTTGGCTGTTATTCAAAGATGTAAGTTAGCAATTATATAATGATGCGGTCATTCTCCTTTGGTTGTGCATAAATATAATTTATAATCCATCTTGAGACTGGAGCCAGGTCAAGCAGAACCTTAAATGATGATTATGTTTGTGATTCTATTCATCCTTGTCATATTTATTCTGTGACTAGTAAATACCTGATGATCATGCCATTAGAATAGTGTCTGTTTTGTGCTCTGCTCCAAATAATATTTAATAAGAATTTTTGAATACAGTACATTGGGATAAAATAATATATTTTGTTTACATTTTGATGAAAATGAAAAATAAAGTCCTATATATGTGTTATGTACATGCTGTACTCTTACATGCAGAGATAAAATAGAAACGTTATGCTAAATTGTTAACGTTGATTATCTTGTTGTTGTTAAGTTCTGTCAATTTGCCTCCAATTCATAGAAACCTTACGTAAGGTTCCTTAGGCTGTACGTTTTTGTGCATGTGAAAGTTGGACAATGAATAAGTGAGACAATAAAATAAATGATGCATTTGAGTTACGGTATTGGGTAGGAATTTTAAAGGTAACATGGACTGCCAGAACGACAAACCAATCTGTGCTGGAAGAAGTATAACCAGAATGATTCTTAGATGAAAAGATGGCCAGATTTAATTTCTCATGCTTCAGACATATTATCAGGATGGATTAGTTTGTGGAGAAGAATATCATGCTTGGTAAAGTGGAGGGACAGTGAAAAAGAGGGAGACAATAAACTGAATGGATTTCCACAGTAGCAGCAATAATGGGCTCAAGTTTAGCAGAGTATGGCACAGGACTGAGTGGTGTTTCCTGCTATTGTACATAGGGTCGCTATGGGTCAAGACAGACTAGACAGCACTTAACAACAGAAACAACATCTTTCTGGGAGCAGAAAGCTTCACCTTTCTCTTGAGGAGTATATATATATATGATATTTTACATGGGAGAACATTGGTTTTACATTCATTCTATCATATATCGTCTCATTGCCATGGTTACAATCCCCTCCATGCAATCCTTCCCCCCACACCCCCCAGGTCTTCAGCACACAGTCACTCTCCCTCTCTGGATCTAAAGTCTCCAGCTGCTCCAT
>NW_006409204.1:108514-109195 GCF_000296735.1 Chrysochloris asiatica | reverse complement strand
CTGTTTTCTATCTCATTTATTTCTGCTCTGATCTTTATTATTTCTTTTCTTTTAGTGACTGTGGTTTCCCTCTGTTGGTCTGTTTCTAATTGTTTTAGATGCCGTGTTAATGCCTTCCAACATGAGGGTCTCATTTTCTGTCATTATATTTGATGTTATTCTGTGTTCTTTATCGTACATCCATGTTTAATATTATAGTGCTATCTGACAGTGTTCCATTGCTATTACTAATGTTTTCAGTGACTAAATATTGAGAAGTAATCTGTTTCTCTTCCCTCATCTGTTTTAGTCTGAAGTTCATCTGAAATCTGGTCACAATGGATGTCCCTGCTGATATTTAAAATATCAATGGTGGCATCATGTATATACATATTCTTAATGGCAAATAATATATGTACGTATATATAATCTACTACCTGTCAGATTATCATTTTGTTGTGACTTACATGTTGCTATGATACTAGAAGCTATCTCTGTGGCATTTCAAATTCTGGGAGAATCATCCATGATGGACAAGATTAAACAGAGCTTCCTGACTAGTATAGACTAGAAAGAAAGGCTTGGTGATTTACTACCAAAAATAAGACAGGAAACCTTATGGATGATAAGAATTGTTGTTGTTGTCAGGTGCCATCGAGTCGGAACCGACTCATAGTGACCCCATGCACAGCAGAACGAAAC
>NW_006409204.1:105620-106971 GCF_000296735.1 Chrysochloris asiatica | reverse complement strand
TAACTTTATTTTTCTTCCTTTGTTTGAGATTTTTATTACTTTTGCTATAATGTACCTAGGAATGATTTTTACTCTTATTTATGCTGAATAATTTGGAGTTTTCCTGATACTGTACATTCATTAAAAGAAAAACAACACAACAACCTTGTATACTATTTCTGAAAAATATGGTTTCTTCCAGATTCATTTTTATTAATATGATTTTTTGTGTGCTTCAGCTTTGTCATATTTGGCTGATCTGTCTCTTAGTTCACCAACTCTCTGTTTTTGAAATTCCAATTTGCTGATAAGAATAGTTTTTCTAATTTTCAGTTTCAGCTAATAAGTTTTTTTACTTTTAGATTTCTATTTTAATCTTTATAAATTTGTTTTCTGAGAAGAAATGTTTCTCTTATGTCTGTGGTAGATTAAATATTGGATCCCCAAAGATGTCCACAACTCTACTTTGAGGAGTCATCTCTTCCCTAGTTGCATTTTTAGTGTCTTTCAACATGAGGGGCTCATTTTCTGGCACTGTATCTGACAGTGTTTCTCTGATATTCATAAGGTTTTTAGTGACTAATGATTTGGAAGTAGTTCGTCATTCTTTCTTCCTAGTCTGTCTTTGTCTGGAAGCTCATCTGAAACCTTTTCTCCATGGGTGACCCTGCTGGTTATTTAAAATACCGGTGGCACAGCACTTAAAATCACAGAAACTCAAGCCACCACAGCATGAGAGACAGACAAGTGGTGGCAATTTGGTTTTATGTCAAAAATGTCACTTTAAATTTCAATATCAATCCTGATACAATCAAGATATTCTTTCCCAAGATGGTGGCTCCAGGATCATCTTGAATTAGAAAACAATGGATTTCTTGATTCTCCTATAATCAAGATGGTGGATCGAGTAGATGTGCAATGAGGAACTCCCTTCAATAACAACATGGAATACCAGGCCAAGCAGGCTCAGGGGCTGGTGCTGGAACTATTGTTGAGTGCCGTGGAGTCATCTCTGATTCATTGACCCTGTATGGGAATTGTTGTTGAGTGCTGTTGGGTCATCTCTGATTCATTGACTCTGTATAGGAATTGATGGAAGAAAAAATGAAATGTTTCAAGAAAGTGAGGTGGCACAGAAGGCACTCACTCATCCCAGCCAAGAAATTTGCAAGACAAGTATCTGGTCCACTGATTGGAAGAGATCCAAATTTGTGCTCATTCCAAAGAGAGGTGACCCAATGGAATGTGGAAATCATCAGGCAATCTCTTTGTTATCTCAAGCGAGTAAAGTTTTGCTAAAAGTAATACAGAAATGGCTACAATCATACATTGACAGAGAAATTCCAGAGGTTCAAACTGGATTCAGCAGAAG
>NW_006409204.1:102278-104560 GCF_000296735.1 Chrysochloris asiatica | reverse complement strand
CAACGAGATGGATTGGCCATGTGGCAATATTGTTGGACTCAAGTGTGGCAGTTGTAGTGAGGTTGGTCCAGGATCAGATATTGTTTCATTCTGCTTTGCATGGGATCACTATGAGTCAGTTCAAACTCGATAGCACTACCACCACCAACAACAAAGATGTCACAAGTATGCAGATTAATCAACCTTGCTTGTTGAAAGAGGAGAATTTGACCTACTTGCTGATAAAAGTCAATTAATACAGCCTTCATTATGGATTACAATTCATTGTAAATTGAATAAAACTCCTCACAACTGGTCCAATATATAACATAATGAAAAATGGAGAAAAGATTAAAGTTGTAAAGAATTTAATTTTACTTGGATAAACATATCAGTGATTGTAGAAGCAGTGGTGTGGCACTGTAAGATGAGAAGACCACGAGGTCATTTTGAACCTCAATGATGGGAGCTCAAACTTACTAACAGCTCCTTGGAAATTTTACACAGCATAGCCTTTGGGTCAGAATCAATTTGACAGCACTTAACAACAACAACATTGCTTTGGGAAAATCTGATGCAAAAGACCTCTTTACAGTGTTAAAGAGCTAAACATTTCACTTTGAGAGTTATGGTGCACCTGCCCAAGCCATGATATTTTCATTTACCTCATATGCATTAGACAACATAATAATGACTAAGGAAGACAGGAGAAAAATTGATGACCAGTTGAATTTGGCAATGAATATTGAAATTTTCATGGGCTTCCAGAACAAATAAATCTGTATTGGAAAATGTACAGTCAGGATGGTCCTTCAAAAGGATTATGGTGATACTCTTTTCTTGTGCTTTGGACATGTTATCAGGATAAGTCAGTCCCTGGAGAAGGACATCACTCTTAGTAAAATGTCAGTAATAAGTAGAAAATATCCCAATGAGATGTGTTGACCCATTTTACATAATGCCACCCAAATGGTATTTAAAATAATGGATTTACAGTGTCCTCAACAACAGACTTAAATATAACAATAATTATGAGGATGACATAGTACTAGGCAATGTGTCATTCTGTTGTGAACAGATACACTATGAGTTGGAACCTACACTAGATCACTTAACAACAACAGAAAGATACAGACATTTCAATCCTCAAGCTTTTTGCAGTAGTTGCTTTTGTTGTTATTGTTAAGTGCTGTTGAGTTGAATCAATTCTGACTAATAGCAATCCTGTATAGGATTTCTGAGAAATGACTGTGTGAACTAACTATGTAACAGTCAGCAGACTAGTATTTTTCCTACAGTGCCAAACAAGGGCTCCACAATAGTTATGTTTTTGCTGTCAAATTCTTTCTCATCAGTTATTATTCACAGCGAACCCATATAGGCTTTTTGAGGAGTGACTGGTGAGTTTGCATTGCTCACTTTGTGATTAAAACTGTCATTACGCTACAGTGCTTCTCCTACAGTGTCACACATCAGGGCCCTGCAATAGTTATTAATGATCTGGAAATATGCATCCTGATATATCCAGACAACCCTAGGGCCATCAAGAGAGAAGAACATGAACTGAACATGGTACCCTAATCAGAAAAGAGCAACACCAGAGATGGACGTAGGGGCAATGGCATGGATAGGTTGAGCAGCTGAGGACTCTAAGCTCATGGAAAGAGACAGGTTGTGTGCTGGCTTCCAAAATATGCCCTTTGGTGGTTTAAATAATTATATATCCCTGAATTTTGTTTTGTTTTGTTTTTGTTTTTTTGTACATCAAAGAAAGAAACAAGAGAGAGCTGGGACAATTTTCTTGATAAAAGAAACAGTCAATGATGGATTTGGGGGGAAGAGGAAATGATACATACACTAGAGGGTAGACACATATTGACATGGGTGATGGGGCAGGCAGTATACAACCAGAGTGAGGTTGACAGATGAAATATGGGTGGCTGGAGACATAAGCAGGAATGCAGTAGTTAAAGTGAATAGAGGTCAGTGCTGTTAACTGTTGGCTCATGGAGGGTATCACAACCATATAATGAAACAAAGTATATACTTGTTGAAAGTAAAACTGATCCACTCAATTCACAATAAAAAGGTTTTTAAATTTTTCTAAAATTGGTACATATTCAAAACAATATCAAAATCGATTGAAAAACAAGGGAGGCAGGTGGTCAATGATAAGGAAATGGGAGAAGAGACACAGAGTTTATTCTACCTGTGATTTTCTATAATCTAGAATGCAATTCTCTAATTGAGAGTCTGGGCTGTTTCTTATTGTCCATCTGCCTTTAATAGTTTTAAACCACTCT
>NW_006409204.1:95706-100445 GCF_000296735.1 Chrysochloris asiatica | reverse complement strand
TCCCTCCCCTCACCCACCACCAACTTCCCAGCAATCAACAAAGAATTCCCCCACCCCCTTTTTAAATCTCTCTGTTTTATGACACTGTTGAAAACCTTGCTCTAATTTTCACTTATTATTTTTTCTGATTGCTGTTTTTTCCATGTACTATGTTATCATTGAACAAAAATTTTAAGGGACTGAACCTATAACATGTTGGGCTCACGTTATTATGTTTTCTCTTCTCTCTGGGAAGTCAAGTTCTGTGTGAATTTTATTATTTTAAACTGATTTTCTTTTCTAAATTTTCTTTTGATTTTTGCCTCATTGATAAAATCCTCTGCCTAGTTTTTCAGTCAATCACTTAATGTCATGATTCTTCAGAAACCTTGACTAGTGAGTCCTACATAGTTAAACTAATTTAATATTTATAAAAACATAATCATATTTGAATTACTAATGATTTTAAGATGCAGACATTAAGGCTTAAAAAATTACACATTTTTTCCAAAATGGCACAAGTGAAATTGAGGATAGTTATTTTTTTTTAAGATGCTCTCAATGCTTTACACAGCATTGCCTACCAGATGCTATTTTAAATAAATAGTAAAAGTTTGGTGACAAAAATGTAAATAGTATAATTCAGAAAGTTGCTAATATACTTCTACATCTTTAATTATTAATATATTTATTTTCTAAACGAAAGGTGTAGGGAATGAAATATTTAATTTTTTATTTTGACTAAATTTGATTTTTCTTTTAAATTTAGGATGTTAACAATAACATAAACATATAATTTTTAAGAATGATTTATAATAATACAGATGACATACATGGAAAATCATACTTAGAAAATAACATAACCATGGTTTTTTGTTTTGTTTGTTTTAAACTGCCCACTGTAATTGGTAATTCACTGTTTTTTTCTTAGCAACATGTCCTGACATTTCAGGACAGATTTAGAAGAGTCTTTTTTTAAAAAAATTCTTTTGTTAAGCAGTAAAAAACACCATATGTTTAGTTCTATTTTGTTCTGGGTATAGAAAATAGACTTTGACAAATGAACATATTGTGGAAATGCATATACATGTGAGGAATATAAAAACAAGCAAAGTGTGTAAAAAGGTTAAGACAAGTTTCAGAATAATAGGGTGATAATTTTAACCAGAACAAATGAGAAAGAATCAGAGGGGGAGTTGATAATACTATGCTGACATAGTTAAGATTGCAATGCAGTGAACAAATTTTCCTATGCTGGAATTTTAAAGAACACAAACACTAACTAAAATAAGGAAATAATAAATACATTTTTGTGAAATAGAATTCAGAAGTTTATGTATCTTAATTTGGTCTCATATGAATTGTTTATAAAATGTATTAAGATGCTTACAATACTGTCACAGAAACTTTAAATAATTCTGATATTTCTAGTAACATTACATTGTCAAATAACTAGTGTTTCATTGTATTTTGGAGAATATATAGATTATTGTTGTCATTAGATGCCATCAAGTTGACACCAACTCATAGCGACCCTATGGGAAAGAGAAAGACTGCCTTAACCCATCCCAATCTTACAATAGTTTTCAAGCCTGATCCCATTGCTGATATCACCACTATGCTAATCCATCTCATTGGAGGTCTTCCACTTTGTCTCCATTTTAACAAATATAATATCTTTCTCCAGGGACTGGTCTCTTCTGATAATATATCTGAAGTATAAGAGATGAAGTCTGGCCATCCTGGCTTCAAAGGAGCATTCTGGCTGTACTTCTTCCAACACAGATTAGTTTGTTATTTAGGCAGTCCATGGTACCTTTAATATTCTCCTCAACACCATAACTTAAATGTATCAATTCTTCAACAGTCTTCCTTACTCATTATCCAACTTTCACATGAGTATGAAGTTACTGAAAATACTGTGTCATGGATCACACACCTTAGTTCTCATACTGACATCTTTGCTCTTCAACACTTTCAAGAGCTCTTGTGCAGCAGATTTACTTAATGCAATATGTCATTTGATTTCTTGACTACTGCTTCCATGAGTATTATTGTTTGATCTGAGCAAAATTAAGTCTTTGACAATTTCATTCATTTTCAGCGGTGAGGATTTTTGTTTTCTTTACATTGAGATGCAATCCATACTAAAGGCTGTGGTATTTAATTTTAATCAGGTCTTTTATTTTTTTGCTTTCAGCAAGCAAAATTGTATCATCTGCATATTTATGGGTTGTTAATGAATCTTCCTCTAATCAGGATGACACATTTTTATTCATATAATATGGCTTCTCAGATGATTTGCTCAGTATACAGATTAAATAAGTATGGTGAAACAATACAAGCATAGCTTACTACTTTATTTGGTATTTCCCTTGTTCTATCTGAACAAGTTACTCTTGGTTTATGTGCAGTTTCCTCAAAGCACAATGAAGTGTTCTGGGGTATTCATTCCAGAAAGTCTTTGCGTACTCAATAAAGAACACATAAACATCTTTCTGGTATTCTCTGCTTTCAGCTAAGAGCCATCTGATGTCAGCAATGATACCCCTTGTTCCACATCCTCTTCTGAATCCAGCTTGAACATCTGAACATTCTCTTTAAATGTATGGTTGCAGCCATTTGGTATTGTTATAAGCAAGATTTTAACTGCATGTGATATACTGATATTTCTGCATTAAGTTTCAGAAACAGAAGACACTAGCACCATCAAGGGAGAAATACATGAGCTGAATTTAGGACCCAATCTGGAGTAGCAGTGACACCAGAGATAGAGTCAGAGATGAAGTCATGGAGAGCGGGAGCAGCTGAGGAATTTGGACTCATGGAAAGAAAGAAACTGGGTGTTGGCAACTAGGAGGCAGGTTTACAGAATGTGCCCTTTGGTTGTTTAAATTATTATACATTCCTGAGTGTACATTTCTCTTTACCCCTCAAAAAAAAAAAAAAAACAAAAACAGAAGGAATGAAAACAAATATTGTTGAATAATGATTCGTAGAGAAGATTGTAATCATTGCAATGAAATGATGGTGTAAAACAGATGTTCTCCCTTGTAACCATCATTCAGTTCAAAATAAAAACTTAAAAAAAAAATCAAGTGGGCAATAGGTACTTAAGGGCAAAGGTGAGAAGGATGGGAAGGCGGGTGAAATGGAGATGGGAGTCATTGGAAGGAAGTAGGATGTCTGTTGTTACGTGGAGGGAATTGCAATCATTGAGACAAAACAAAGTGTATGATTTGTTGAATGTAAAAACAATGATCTTGTATGTAAATCTTAATTCACACTAAAAAGTTAAAATTAAAAAAAAATCAAAGCATGTAAGAAAAATTTGTCAAACTAACAGCAATAAAAATAATCAGAGTGACAATATTAATTTATGCTTAAAGAGAATTTAAGACCAAAACCAGCAATAGAAACAAACAAACAAAAAAAGACATCATATGATGATCAGAAAGTCAACTGAAGAACAGGACATAAACATACCCAAGTACCCACTGAGAAAACCTCAAATATATACATGAGTAAAACTCTAATTAAAATGAAATGAGAAATAGATAACTTTGCAATAATAAGAGACTTTCATATATTACTCTAAATGAAAGACAGAGCAATTAGAAACTTAGTAAAGACAGTAGAACTAAACAACACAATTATATAACTTGACCTCACAGACATAGAACACTCAACCAAACAACTGCACAATATACTTTTTTCCAGCATATGAAGAACATTCTCCATAAACAACTGCATATTAGGCCTTAAAACTGACAAAAACACTGAATTAGTAACAGAGCATCAGTTTGAATCACAACTCTATAAAATTGAGGGGTGGAGGAGAGGATGAGAGATACAAGGAAAGAAATCAATTATCAATTACCTGGAATTGAATATCAACAGCTTATTGTTAAAATCACTGGGTATTAAATTAATTTTTTAAAAAAGAAATACAAAAAATCTTGTATCTAATGAGAATTAAACCCCAACATACTAAAACCTCTACAACATAGCAAAAGCAAAGCTCAGACAGCAATAGCAATAAATGCTAACATGAAAAAGGGAGAAAGGACCAAAATGAACCCCTTAATCTACCAGCTACAACAATTAGGAAAAGAACAACAAAATAAGCCTACGATAACTAGAAGAAAAGATATAAAAATGGTTAGAGCAGAAATCAATGAAACAGAAAATCGTAGAAAGAATGAACAAAACTGGAAGTTTGTTCTTTGGAGAAGAAACAAATAACACTAAAACAGAATGAAATGAGTGATGTCTCATCAAAAGAACCAGTGGAAATAAAAAAGAATAATAACAGAATACTATGAACTGCACTCCAACACATTTTAAAAACTAGAAGAAACAAATTTCTACAAACACATTAACTAAAGTAGAAAATTTGAATAGACACATCACAAAGAAAAAAATGATTAAGTCATTAATATACTTTGAATAAAATAAAGTCAAAGAACAACAGCTTCAGTGGAGACTTCTGTCAAACATAGAGAAGAGCTATTGCCAGTTTGTCTCAAATTATTCCAAAGAACAGAAAAGGATAGGATACTCACAAATTCTATTTATGAAGCAACCATAAATGTAAATTGAAATTATACATCATGAACTTAAATTCTCAACAAAATCTTAGGAAATAAAAGCCAATGACACATTAAAAAAAAAAAAAAAGGACATCATAAGCAATTGGGATTCATACCAGGTATGTAAGAATGATTCAACATTAGAAAAATTAACAGCATAATTCACAA
>NW_006409204.1:85070-95606 GCF_000296735.1 Chrysochloris asiatica | reverse complement strand
AATAAAACAAAGGAAAAGAAACACAGTATAATATGGATCAATAATTTGACATGAACAGAAATGTCACCAAAGAAGACATTCAGGTGGTCAACAAATGTATGAACTAATGACTCTGATCATCAGACATGAAAGATATTCAAATCAAAACAAGAATGTGATATTATCTCACCACAGTATTAATAGAAAACTTTAAAAATAAAACAATAAATGTTGGAGAAGCAGACTTCCTCATATACTGCTGGTGGTTGTTGTTTAGTGCAGCCAAATCATTTCCAAATCATAGCCACCCTATATAGGGTTTCGAAGGAGCAGCTGGTGAGTTTGAACTGCCAACCTTATAGTTCAAACCAAACTTGAATTTCAGTGCTTATCCTACAGCGCCATACCAAGAATCTATACAATGTTGATGGTCATGATGGTGGTGTTGGTGTGCCATCTAGTCAATGATGACTCAAAATGCCCCTGCATATGGTTTCTAAGACTGTAAATCTTTGCAGAGCAGAAAGCCTCATCTTTCTCCACACAGAATGGCTGGTAGTTTTAAAATGCTGACCTTGAGGTTAGCAGCCTAACTCGTAACCACCACCCTGCTAGATCTTCATATACATTGCTCATGGAAGCATGAAATGGTGCAATCAGTGTGAAACATAGTATGATTCTATTATTGTTAGGTGCCATGAAGTTAGTCCAACCCATATCAAGCAACCTTATGCACAAAACAAGGAAATATTTTTCAGTCCCCCACCATCCTCACAATCATTATTAAGCTTGAGCCATTGTTACTGCCACTGTGTTATTCAATCTATGTGGGGGTCTTCCTCTTTTTCGATGACCATCCACTTTACCAAGCATGATATTCTTCTTTAGGGACTGATCCCTCCTGAAAATATGTTGAAAGTATGAAAAGCAAAGTCCTATCTTAGAGGCTCCTATGAAGCGTTCTAGTTACACATCTTCCAGCACAGATTTGTTTGTTCCTCTATCAGTTCATGGTAATTTTCTTTCGCATCATCATAATTCAAATGCCTCAATTCTTCTATATTCTTCCTTATTCATTGTCCAACTTTCACATGCATATGTGGTTTTTGAAAATACCATGGCTTGTGTCAAGCACACCTTAGTCCTAAAACTGAAATCTTTGGTTAAGAACAATTTAAAGAGATCTTGTACAACAGATTTGCCTAATGATGAACTGTATGGTTATGAATCGAGCTGCAATCCACAAGGTCAGCAGTACAAAACTACCAGCTGTTTCGTGGGAGAAAGACGAGAATTTCTGCTCCGGTAAAGATTTACAAGCTTGAAACCCTGTACAGGGTCACTATGAGTCAGAACTGACTTCACAGCACATAACAACAGCAATATTTTGTTTGATTTCTTGAAAATTGTTTCCATGAGATATGATGTTGGATCCAAGCAAAATAAAGTCTTTGACCACTTCACCCTTTCCTTCATTTATATGAATGATATGTTTTGGTCCAGTAATGAGTATTTCTGTTTTCATAATGAGCTTCAACCCTACCGATGACTGTGTTCTTTGATCTTCATTAATAAGTATTTTAAGTACTCTTTGCTTTTAGCAAACAAGAATATATCAACTGAGTGTGCTCGCTTTGGCAGCACAAATACTAATATTGAAACGATACAGAAAAGATCAGCATGGCCCCTGTGCAAGGATGACACTCAAATTCGTGAAGTGGTCCATATTTTTTAAGAAAAGAAACCCATACTAAAGGAGGCATTCTTTGCTGGTTACTGGAATTTGGGGGGAAGGGAAGGAAGGGAAAGTGGAGCATAGGGCAGGGAATAGACACAGGATAGTTTGGGTGCTAGGGAGGGCGGCAATACACAAGAAGGGGGAGGGGAATGGAAGAACAAAGCAGAAGGGAGAATAGTTAGGCAGGGTTGCATGGACTAAGAGGGACAGAGGCAAAGAATGATGTATGGACAACCTTGGAAAAACAGGGCTATGGGATACAGGGATTGAGACATGGTTGGAATGGGCAAAAGGGAGGAAATAAAGTTAAGATGCTTGGCTGTCTTTTGAATCTTGGTTTCCCTTGCATTCCATTATAAAATACACGCTTGATGGGGAGAGAAAGGAATAGCCAGAAACATCAGCATAGAAAGATTGTAAATCCTTCTTCTACCTATAATTGATTAGAATACCTAAAATGGGGCTACACTGTGACCAGTGAAGGATGTTTCCTGTGGAAGCCTCTGCATTACATAAACCATTGGTGGAATCCTGAACAGCATCCAGAATCTTCAGAGGTGGGAAATTTCCACTTGAAAGGACAACCAGACCAGCCTTAAGTGCCTAGAAGAACAGAAGATACTTCATGAAAGAAAGAACGACAGAAAAATACAAAACAATATAGGCAGACCAACTGATTACTATAAGAACAAGAAAGTTGCTCACCAAAGAGACATCAAGGCCAGTGGTCAGGTCCCCTCAGAGTGAACCCCCTTCCAAGACTAAGATTCAATGGGAATATACACTCTGATTGGTGACCAAGTTCCTCACCGATAAGGGGAAGTGAGGGAAAAACAATGAAGCTGTGAGCTAAGCCCTACAACATTCAGTAGAATCCTGTGAATATGGGTAGAGATCTGGTTGGCCAGAAGTGTTGCAAAACCTAGAGACTCTGTGGCCCAGAGTCAGTGATATAGCCACAGAAGACTAGAGTGGAGAGTAAAGCATCCAGTAGGTAAGAAGAGAGGACATATGCACAAGAACACCCACATTTGCAGATAATATCCACTTCACCTGCCTTCAATGACTGCATGATCAGAGCTCAACTAGAAAAAAAAAAAAAGAATAGGAAAAAAAGAGTAATCTAAAACAATTTGATGAACTTGACCTATAGTTATGGATGCAGTAGCTCAAAAGGGGGAGCAAATCTTCACAGCAAGGATCATTCCCACCCCCTCCATACACACAGTAGATGGGGATGGGCAACTTGGACATTGGCTACCCAAAGTGGGTGGGGGGTGGGGTTACAAAGGCAAGAAGTAACTGGCTTACAAGCTTTCAAGAGGGAACCTAGATCCAGGATGCATGGAGGAAGGTAGAATCTCCACTGAGTACTATCCAATCTATCTAGGCAGGGCTGATGAAAGGAAATGTGGATAGGTCTCTTGTGATATAATAGTGAATAATTGTTATCAGAAATGATTGGGAGGGTTGGAAATGTAAAGGTAGACATTTTGTAGCAAGGAAGGGAGTGATTGATTTTGCAGTCTAGGAGCGGAGGTCCCTGGGACCATCAAGGGAAAAGAATGGAAAGTGGGACACTACCCAGAGAAGCAGTGATACCAGAGATGGAGGCAGAGATGATGATGTGGAGAGATGAAGTAGCTGGGGACTTTAGACCCAGAGAGGGAGAGGGGCTGTGTGCTGATGACCAGGGGACAGGCTTGCAGGGTATACCCTTTCTTTGATTGATGATGCATGGAGGGGATTGTAACCATGGCAATGAAACTATATAGGATAGTATGAATGTAAAACTAATGTTCTCCTTTGTAAACTATCACATAATTCACAATAAAACATTTAAAAAAAAGAATTTATCAACTGAATATCACAGGCTTTTAATAAATCTTCCTGCAATCATGATGTCACATTCTTCTTCATATAATCCAAATTCTTGGATTATTTGCTCAGCATACAGGTTGAATGAGTATGGTGAAACAATACAACCCTGGCACACATTCTTCTCGATTTGAAAACATTCATTGCCTCCCTGTTTTCACAAACAACTGTCCTCTGTATATGTACAAGTTTCTTATGAGAACAGTTAGGTGTTCTGAAACACTAATTCTTCTAAATATTATCCATAGCTAGTTATGATCCACAAGGAGCTCTGGTAGCGTAGTGGTTACGAATTGGGCTGCGAACTTTAAGGTCAGCGGTTCGAAACTACCAGCCGCTCCGCGGGAGAAAGATGAGGCTTTCTACTCCCGTAAAGATTTACATGCTCGGAAACCCTGTACAGGGTCGCTATGGGTCGGAACCGATTCGAAGGCACTTAACAACAACAACAGTTATGATCCATACAATTAGAAAGACTGCATAGTCAATAAAACACAGGTACACTTCTTTCTCCTATTCTCTTCTTTCAGTCAAGATCCATCTAACTTCAATAATGATACCCTTTATTCCACGTTCTTATCTGAATGCAGCTTGAACATCTGGCAGTACTCTGTCAATTTACAGATGCAACTATTTTTCAATTTTAAGCAAATATGAAAAATCTTTAGCAAAATTTTACTTTAATATTATATAAAAGATATCCTCCAATGTTTTCTGAAATTTGTTGCATTAATTCTCTTTGAAATGGGCACAAATATGGATCCCTTCTGTTAGTTGGCTAGGTAGCTGTGTTCAAAATTTAATGGTGATGGTGAATGTGTGTCTCCAGTATAGATCAATTGGATGAATATTTAAATTTGTATTCCACTGATTCCCAGGACTTTTTTTTTTTTTTTTTTTTTTTTAATGTCATTAGTGCACCTTGGGCTTCTTCTTTCATTCCCTATCATTGACTATTAATCATATGCTACCTCTTGAGATTGCTGAATATCAACCACTTCATCCATATTCTTTTGATGCTTTATGCATCATTAAATATATTGCCTATACAATCCTTGAACATTGCAATCTGAGGCTGGAATTTTTTTCTTCAGTTCTTTCAGCTTGACAAATACTGAACATGTTCTCTACTTTTGCTTTTCTAACTTCAGGTATTTTGCACATCATTATAATACTTGACTTTTTTTTCTCAGGTGTCCTTTGAAATTTTTTGTTCAGCTCTTTTACTCCCTCTTTTCTTCCATATGATTTATATCTCTATGCTGGAGTGCAAGTTTCAGAGTCTATTCTGACATCCATTTTAATTTTTCCTTCTTTCTTATTTTCTTAATGACCTTTTATTTTTGTCCTGGATGCTGTTCTTTATGTTACCCCTCATCTTTTTTTTAGTTTTCAGTCATTAGCCTGTAGTGCATCAAATCTGTACTTGAAATGATACCTAAATTCAAGTGGGATATATGGGATAAATTTAAGATCATTTTTTGGCTCTCATGGACTTCTTCAGCTTCAGCCTGAACTTGCACATGAGAAATAGTCAGTTTCAGAGTCTGCCACTGGCTTTGTTTTGGTTGATGATATAGAGTTTCTCCACTCTTTCTTTCCACAGATGTAGTCAATTTGATTTTTGTGTATTCCATCTAGTTAGGTCCATATGTACAGTCATCTTTTATGTTATTTAAAATATATACTCAAATATAAATATGAATAAGTCACTGATCTGACAAAATTTTATCATGTGATCTCCAGTTGTGTTTCTGTCACCATACTCATATATTCTAAGCACTGCCCTTCCTCTTTGTTTCCAACATTTGCATTTTTTTTTTTTTTAAGATTGCAAGGCAAAACATTTATTGTAAGATTATAAATTCCATGTGATCTTCTATCACTTTTAGGCTTTTTTTTTTTTAAGTTTTTATTATGAATTGAGTGAGAGTTTACAGGGGAGATCAGTTTTACATTCAACACATCATACACCTTGTTTCATTACAATGATTATTATCCCCTCCATGTACCATTAGTTAACAATATTTCTCTCTATTCATCTTAGCTCTTTTGTTTTTGTTTTCAACACTCAGACATTTAATTTAAACCACCAAAGTGCACATTCTTCAAGTCTGCCTCCTGGCTGCCAGCTCTCAGTCCCTCTCTTTCTATGAATCAAGAGTCTTTAGCTGCTCCCTCTCTCCATGTCCCCATCTTTGCCTCCATTTCTAGTGTCACTGTACTAGATAAAGTCCCGGATTCTGCTTGTGCTCTTTTCCCTTGATGTTCCTAAGGTCCTCTGTTTCTGGACTGTAAGATTAATTACTCCTTTGATATTGTTACAAAACTTCTACCTTTACAATTGCGACAGTCGCAATTAGTCATGATAACAATTACTATTGAATCATAAGAATCTTATCCCTATCTCTTTTTATCAAACTCATCTAGACAACCTTTGCGTTGTAATCACCAATAATTAATAATGCACCTTGCTTGCATGTGTGATCAATTTCAGACTGAAGAAGTATGTTGCTGTGGTTGTTGTTAAGTACTGTAAAGTCAATTATGTCTCATAGTGAACTTATGAACATCAGAATGAAATATTTCCCAGGTCTGCTTTATCCTGACAATATTTTATAAGATTGAACCCATTGCCGCTATCACCGCTCCTATCCATGTCATTGGGGTTCTTCCTCATTTTTCCTACCTTCCATTTTACCTACCATGGTGTTCTTTTACAGGGACTAGTCCCTCTTGAAAATATGAGAGATGCAGTCTTGCTATTCTGGTTTGTAAGGAGCATTCTGGATATACTTCTACAACAGATTTGTTTATTCTTCTAGCTGTTCATGGTGATTTCAATATTCTTCTTCAGCATCATAACTCAAATGCATCAATTCTTCTATGGTTTTCCTTATTCACTGTCCAATTTCACATGCATATGAAGCTATTGAAAATACAATGGCTTGGCTCAGGCACAACTTAGTCATTAAACTGACACCTTTGCTCTTGAATATTTTAAAGAGATTTATGAAGCAGATTTGCTTAATGTAAGCTGTCATTTGATTATTTCATGGCTGTTGCCATGAATGTTGCTAGTGGATCCAAGCAAAGTTAAGTCTTTGACATTTTCAATCTTTTCTCCACTTATCATACTGCTATTTATTGGTCCAGAGGTAAGGATTTTGTTTTTCATTACATTGAGGTGCAACCTACACTGAAGGTTATGGTCATTGATCTTCATCAGTAATTATTGTTTGAGTTCTTCACTTTCAGCAAACATGGTTGTGTCCTCTGCATATCACAGGTTGTTACTGATTGTTTTTCCAACTGTGAAGCCACTCTTTTCTTCATATAATCTAGCTTCTCAGATCATTTGCTTAGCATACAGGTTGAATAAGTATGTGACAGAACACAACCTTGGGACACATGTTTCTTGATTTGAAACTATTCAATGACTCCTTGTTCTGTTTTTGCAACTACTTCTTGGTCTATGTACAGGTTCCTTATGAGTATAATGAAGTGTTCTGTAATACTTATACCCACAAGTTCATCCACATTTTGTTATGATCCACACAGTTAAAAGCACAGTCAGTAAAACACAGGTAAACATCTTTCTGATATTCTTTGCTTATAGAAAAGATTCATATTATGTCAGTAATGATATTGCTAGTTCCATGCCCTGGTCTGAATTATCAGGTCATCCCCTGTAAATATACTTTTGTAGCCATTTTTAAAATTATCTGTAGAAAATTTTACTTGCATGTGATATTAATGATAATGTCTGATGATACCCAAATTCCATTGGAATGGGCACACATATAGCTCTGTTCCAATCCGTTGGTCAAGTATCTCTTACAAATTTCTTGGCATAGTTGAGTAAGTGACTCCTGTGCTGCATCATTTTGTTGGAAGATTTCAATTTTTTTTGTATCAATTACTTATAGCAACCCTATGTATAATAGAGTGAAACACTGCCATATCTGGCAAGATTTTCACAGACATTATGCTTGAGATAATTTTTACTGCTACTGTAAACATCCATCTTCTAGGGTATCTTCCTCTTTTTATTGTCCATCTACTTTACTGAGATTGATATTCTTCTACAGGGATTGATCCTTTCTAACAATATGTCCAAAATATGAGCTACAAGTCTGGTCATATTTTTTCCAAAATAGGCTTGTGGTTCTTATGGCAGTTTCAAATATTCTTCCTCAACATCATAATTCAAATTCATTCATTAATTATTTTCCATTTCCTTATTACCTGTTCTAGATATTAAATACAAATACAATTTTAAAAATGTGTCCTTTTGTTACACAATAGTTTCTGTTTTCTTTTTCAATTTCACAAGGGAACTGGTGACAAGTGAACCTGTTTTCTGGCAGTAACAGCATGGATTATCTCTGTTTTTCCAGAGGTCTGGCATGCCTTCCTTCTTCCTTTGTCCTACTCTGCAGTTTCTCTCCCCTCCCTTTCTCTCATTTCTCATTCTTCTTCCCTTCATATTTCTCCCTCTTTTTAATTATATGTAGTCAGTCCATTACAGAGGTGAACTAAGGATAAAGTTTTTTGTGTCTCATTTCCTTCCAAAATTTTGCTGACTCTCTTCTTTCTTTAGATATTTATTCTCTTTTAGGGTTGGAGTCCATGTCTCATCATTGCCTCAAAATTAGCTTTGTTATTGCTGAGTGCCAATGAGGGTTTCCAAGGACCGGTGGGGGTTTGTACCATTAGCCTTGGTGTTAGCAGTCCAGTGCTTACTTTACAGCGCTATACCAGAAGGCCTTATGTGACAGCAAATATTCTTAAAAAGAGTAAATATAATCTTAAGTGCTATGAAGTTGGAGTTTTAGTTTCTACATTCATGCTTCTCTGTTTATCAATAATATTAAATTGTTCTTTATTCTCAAGTATAAAGAGAATTTGATGTGTGCACTTATTGCAATAAATTGCTCTCGCAGCACTGCTTTTGCAGTGTTCCAAATTTTTTGGTATGTTATATTTTTATTTTCATTTTTTTTTCTAAGCACTTTGTGAATTCATGATCTATTTCTTCTACTATCCAGTAGCTTTTCAGCAGGGTGTTATTTGTTTTCCATGCATGAGACTTTATTTCTTTTGTCTTCATAGTTCATTTCTAATTTTATAGCATTCTGGTCTGAGAAGATGCTTTGTAGTATCTTGATGTTGGTAAATTTATGGAGGCTTATTTTGTGACCTAACACATGGTCTATTTTGGAGAATGTTCCATGTGCACTGGAAATGAATATGTATTATGCTGCTGTTGGGTTGAATGCTCTGGACACATCTATGAGGTCCAGTTTGCTGATTGTGTTGCTTAGTTCCTCTGTGTCTTTTTGAGTTTGTTTCTGATTGTTCTATCCTTTTTCTAAACTGGTGTATTAAAGTCTCCCACCATTATTGTAGATTTGTTTACTTCTTTCTTCAAATGTATTAGAATATGCTTTATATATTCTGGAGCCTTTTTAATTGGGAGCATATATATTTAGTACGGTTATGTCATCTAGCTCAATTGATCCTTTAATCATGGGATATTGTCCATATTTACCTATTATGCTGGTTTTTACCTTAAAGTTTATTTTATCAGAGATTAATATTGCCACTCTTGGCTGTTTTTTTATTGCAATTAGCTTGGTATCTTTTTTTCCATCCTTTGATTTTTAGTCTGTTTTTGTCTATATGTGTAAGGTGTGTCTTTTGCGACAGCATATTGAGGAATCTTGTTTTCTTATCCATTCTGTCACTCTCCATCTCTTAACTAGTGTATTTAATCTGTTTACATTTAGTGTAATTATAGATTGTTTGGTTGGTTGGTTAGTTATGTGCCTTGTAGCCTGTTCCTACTGATAGAGATCCTGTGCAGGCTATAAATCTTTACTGGAGCAGAAAGCCTTATCTTGCTCCTGTGGAACAGCTGGTATTTTCAAACTGCTGACCAATTGGTTCATAGACCAATTCGTAATGATTACGCTATGGAATAATTGCTGTCATTATGTTTTTTGTTTGTTTGTTTTATGGTGCTGCTGATTTCTTGGTTCTACATGCCTTCCTGTGCTGATTTCCTGTTGTTGTTTTCTTGTTTCCTTTCTTTTCAGTTTCTTCATAGTTTTAATGTTTCCATGTTCTTCTTGGATTTTCATTTTATGGGTATATTGTGAAATATTAATTTTTTTCTGGGGTTACCTTATATTCTATTAACTTTTCCCTCCATTTAAAACAGTCTATTTTATCCTGTTATCTACCTGAAATTCCCACCACCTGGATGTTTGTTCTTGTTTTTACCTTCTTTCATATTGCAATTGTTTTGATCATAGACTGATCTACCAGATCCTTTGAATTTGTTCTTGTAGTTTTGTTCTGTACGTGAATCTTCCTTTTGTTGATTGAGTTCCAGGTGGTGCTGCCACATGTCTCAATTATTGGTTGTTGTCTGTTCTTATTGGTTCTCAGTCCACAGAACTCCCTTTAGGATGTTTCACAGGGCAGGGTTGTCATTGATAAAATCCCACTCCTTTTGTTTATCCTGGAGTGTTTGTACACCATTGTATTTGATTGACAGCTGTCGAGGTCCTATGTTGGGGTCCAGCCTCGACAAGGAAGTGTGTGTGTCACGAAGAAGGGAGATCTGGCGGCAGAAAGGATAGAGAAAGAGAGAGAGGAAATATTTACAAAAAAGACAGACACACACATATGATACAAGCTGGCAGGTAGGCAGCTCTGCAAACATATTGCCTAGCATTGCACAGCATTGTACACAGATCTAACTCTACCTCAGTCTTTTATTCTCTTTTTTAAGGGAAGGATTTGTTAAAAAGGAAGGATGTAATTCACAAAAGGAGGATGTGATTCTTTAGATAAGATAGGATACAGAACTGAAATGTGATTAATCATTCAAAACAGGACATAATGATTCACAGGAACAACTTTTAAGATAT
>NW_006409204.1:74608-78894 GCF_000296735.1 Chrysochloris asiatica | reverse complement strand
TTTTTGGATGTGTGCATTTATTGCAATAAATTGTCCTCTCAGCACCGCTTTCACAGGTGTTGTCTGTTTCCCTGGTATATGGTAGTTGGCATTGGTTCTTGCCTGGGTTTTGGTGTTTTATAGAGTGTGGTGATTGTAGCTTGGCTATCTGGCAGTGGTTGTTGACTCTTCTTGTGTAATATAGGGAGACAAAGAGTCCTCCAAAGGCAGAAAGGGGGCTATATAATAGCTAAAAAAAAAACAGCACCAGAAAAAAGACTGAATATTGCAGTCTCTAATCACAGAAAAGGGAAGGGAGGGACAGAAGAAAAAGAGGGGAAAAGAAAATCTATAGCTTAATAAGTATGTCTTTTATGTCCTAAGTTTCTGCCTCAAAGCTTCCCGAGAGATTTTGCCTTTAAACTCTCTTTCTGTCCTTTTTAGCCCCCTCCTCTTTCCCGTGATAAAAAACATAACAAAAGGGGGACAGATCAGTGCCTCCACCTAGGTTGAGTGTCTGTGTGGGTTTGTGGCAGAAGAGCCCACCAGTGGTGATGATGGGGGGTGGCAACTCGGCTCAGGCTCTTCCACAATTCCCCAGGATGGAGGTGGGCAAACAGTGAGTGTGCCAATTACCAGATACCAAAGAAAAAAAGAAAATCAGAACAAAGCAAAGCTGATAAACTATATTGTCCACCTTTGTGCCAAGGTTCCCATGGCGTTTTTCTGTGGTGTCTCTGTGGCCCCTATTTCATCCACTGCTTGGTCTCGCCCAGGATGTAGGCTCAGGTCTCTGAGCCCAGCCCTGCAGATTCAAAAGTACTCGAATTTTACTTCAGCTCCAAACTGCACAAGCTATAAGCCTTCAAACCTTTAAAATATTCCCATCTCTGTTGTTCCAAGTTTTGGAGATCTGCCCTGGCTCTGCTTTGCCTGGTATTCTGTGCCCTACACAAAGGCTTTTGATTGTGTGGATAATGAAATCTTATGAACAACGTTGTAGAGAATGAGTATTCCTGAACTCTTAATTATGCTCATGAGGAACATATGACATGGTACATAGACCAAGAGGCAGTTAATCAAACATAACATGGGGACACTGAGTGGATTAAATTAGAAAAGGAGTGTTCTGAGTTTATATTCTTTCAGCATACTTATTCAATTTGTATATTGAGCACATACATTAAGAAAATAGATTATATGAAGAAAAATGTGGCATCAGGATTTGAGGAGGGATCATAGACAACCTGCAATGTGCAAGTGACACAACCTTGCCTACTAAAAGCAAAGAGGACTTAAAGTACTTACTGATGAAAATCAAAGACCACAGTCTTTAGAATGGGTTGAACCTCAATGTAAAGACAACAAAAGTCCTCACCACTGGACCAATAAACAACATCCATATAAATTGAGAAAAGATTGAAATTGTGAAAGACTTCAGTTTAATTAGATCAACCATCAAAATTCATGGAAATATCTGTCAGGAAATCAAACGATATATTGCACTTGGAAAATCTGCTGTAGAAAATCTCTTTACAGTGTTTGAGAGAAAAGTTTTCAATTTGAAGACTAAAGCGCTCCTTACTCAAGCCATGGTATTTTCAATAACCTTACAAAAATGTGAAAATTGGACAGTGAATAAGCAACACTATAGAAGAATTGATGTATTTGAGTTATGGTGTTGGATGAGAATATTAAAATTACCATGGACTGCCAAAAGAAATAACTAATATATGTTGGAAGAAGTACAGCCAGATTGTTCCTTGGAAGCCAGGATGGCCAAATTTTGTCTGTCATACTTCAAACATATTAATAGTAGGATACAGTCCCTGGACTGTAAAGTGAAAGATCAGAGAAAGTGCAGAAGGTCTCCCAACGATATGGGTTGACACATTAGTAGCAGCAATGGGCTCAAATGTAGCAACAATTGTGAGGTTGGTGAGGGACCAAGGAATGTTTTGTTTTGTTGTGCATAAGGAGTGTGTCACTAGGAGTCAGTACCAACTAGATGGCATCTAACAACAACAATGTTTACAGTCATTTATTATTACTGTTGTTAAGGAGAAACAAACACACAAACAAGCAAATCAACAGACAATTTAAAATGCTGTAGGGTTGATTATGATAAATATTCTCATAGGATAGCTGTAATTGATTATTTTCTTATTAATACTGCATATAAACATTTATGGAACAATGCTTGAGACTTCTGATCGATATTATGCAAACTTACATGTTGTTGTTTTAGTTGTTAGGATTTCTAATGAGCTGCAAGTGTGTTTGAACATTTTTAATTTTGAAACTACCAAAACCAGGTCTACTTTTTAAAATTAATAATGCTTTATTCAAATAACACAATGAGTAGACATTTCTTTGTTACTTTGTTCAGAGAACTGATAATAAACCTGAATTTAGCTTGTCACAATTGATTTCAGTGATGCAAATGCCATATTGTAAACAAAACAAAATTTGGTGATTCTCAAAAATGAACAAATGAATTACAAGGAATTCATTACGTGAAGAAAAATGATGGACATCACCCAAAATCTGTGAAATATTATGCACTGAAATTACTCTACTAGATATAGTAAGTATTTGTTGTTGCTGTTAAGTGCCTTCAACTTGGTTCTGACTTGCAATGACCCAGTATAGGGTATCTGAGGAGTAGTTGGTGAATTTGAACCACCAGCCTTACACTTGAAACTGATCTTGTGGTACAGTGCATTACCCCAGAGGACCACACAGGATGAGTTATTAATCATTTTTATTAATATGATATAAAAATACACTTTTTCTTTTTTACTTTGCAGAACTAGCATATCATGCTCGACACATTTATTTTGTCCTTCAAAATGAGTTACATTTCATCTTTTGTTTTATCAATATGAAGAAATAAGAGATATTCTTGTTGATGTCCATTAATAATTTGACTTATCACTTTTTTTAGTGTTGAATCAGCATCTCCACCACATAAGTTCAATTTCTGTCTGTTCAGCATTATTCATACATCTGTCAGCACAATTAGATAGGTCAAAACTGGTTCTACTTCCACTCTAGAAAATCATTTTTTCTTGTGAATCTATATAGAATATTACCAAAAAAATTTTGAATCTAGTAAACTTTTCACATTACCAGTATATTTATAAAGTATATTAATATCTGTATCAAGTTGCTCAATTCACAATATATTTTGGTCTAATTTTATTTATGTAAAGAGCAAAATAATTATACTATAAACAACAACAGTGGCAATAACAACAAAAACACTGCTAGTAAGTCAATTCATACTCTTATAGATCCCATGGGGCAGAGAAGGTTGGTTCAGTAGGATTATGTTGGATGTAATTTTATGGAAGCAGACTGTCAAATATTTCTTCCTTGTAGTTGTTCATTGGATTAAATTGCCGAATTTTAATTAGGAGCAGATTGCTAAACACCACATACCAGAGTTTCTAATTAGACTATATTGTTGTTTTCCTTAAGTGTAGTCTAACTTTGTATAACTCTTAGTGACCCAACGCAAAACAGAAGGCAGCACTATGTGGTATTAAGACATGTTCTCAGTTGTTGTCAAATTTGAGCCCATTGATGCTGATCCTGTGCTAATTAACCTCAATTATGGGATACCTATTTTTTCCAAATTCTCCAGGTTACTATGCATGAAGTCCTTCTCCAGAGACTGATCTCTATTGACAATACGTCTAAGCCACTAGTGAAAAAGTATAACCATATTCTCTTATATGTACCAAAGTTTGTTCATCCATTCTTTCATTGATGGGCACTTATGCTGTCTCCATCTTCTTGCTATACGAATAGTGCTGCTATGAACATTGGTGTGCATATATCTACTCGTGTTATGGCTCGTGTTGCTGTGGATACATACCAAGTAGAGGAATTGATGGATCATAAGGTATTTCTTTTGCCACCTTTCTGAGGAAATGCCATATAGTTTTCCATTGTGGCTGTATAATTTTGCATTCCCAACAAACAGTGTAAGAGGTTCCCAGTCTTTTCACATACTCGACAGCATTTATTGTCCTCTGCTTTTGTGAACTTTGCTGTTATTGCTGGTGTGAGATGATATCTCATTGTTGTTTTGATTTGCATCTAAGGAGCTCTGGTAGCATGTTGTTGTTGTTGTCAGGTGCCACTGAGTCAGAACTGACTCATAGCGACCCCATGTACAGCAGAACGTAACAATGTCCGATCCTGGGCCAACTTCACTACTGCTGTCACACTTCACGCCATCAATTATGCCACCTGGCTGATCCATCTCGTTGGGGGTCTTCCACTTTTTCTCTGACCCT
>NW_006409204.1:63124-74072 GCF_000296735.1 Chrysochloris asiatica | reverse complement strand
TCTTCACTTTCAGCAAGCAAGGTTGTATCATCTGCATATCGCAGGTTGTTAATGAGTCTTCCTCCAATCCTGACGCCACGTTTTTCTTCATAGAATCCAGCATCTCGTATTATTTCTCAGCATACAGGTTGAATAAGTATGGTGAAAGAACACAACCTTGTCGTACACATTTCCCAATTTTAAAACATTCAGTGTTCCCATGCTGTGTTCGAACAACTGCTTCTTGTTCCAGGTACGGATTCCTGGCTGAAAGCAGAGAATATCAGAAAGATGTTTACCTATGCTTTATTGACTATGCAAAGGTTTTTGATTGTGTGGATCATGACAAACTGTGGACAGCATTGCAAAATATGAGTATTCCAGAACACTTAATTGTACTTCTGAGGAATCTGGTAGCATAGTGGTTATGAATTGCGCTGCTAACCTCAAGGTCGACAGTTCTAAACTACCAGCTGTTCCATGGGAGAAAGATGAGGTTTTCTGCTCAAGTAAAGATTTATAGCCTTGGAAACCCCCTGCAGGGTCCCTATGAGTCGGAACCAACGCTACAGAACTTAACAACAACAACAAATGTTAATTATTGTGAACATTTCTTCATGTGTTTGTTGGCTGCCCAAATGTCTTCCTTGGTGAACTGTCTGTTTGTTTCCTTTGCCCAATTTTTAATTGTATTTGTCTTTTTGTTGTAGAGGCGTTGTAGTTTCCTGTAGATTTTAGAAATTAGTCCCTTGTCTCATATGCCATTGCAAAATATTTTTTACCATTCTCTGTGTTCCCTTTATACTCTTTTGGTGAAATCTTTTGATGTACATAAGTTTCTAATTTTTAGAATATCCCAACCATCAATTTTGTCTTCTTTAGTTTGTATGATTTTTGCAATGTTAAGTAGTCTATGTGTGCCCTGGATTAGAGCCCTTAAACTTGTCCATATTTTTTCATTGATGACCTTTATAATTCTGATATTCACATTTAAGTCTTTATTGAATGCTGAATTGTTTTTTTGTATATGGCATGGGGTAAAGATCTTGTTTCAGTCTTTTGCATATTGATTTCTATAACCATGTTCTCTTCTAACGAGATTTATAGCTGTTCTTCTTCAAGATAGACTTGTTTGTTTTTCTGGCAGTCTTTTATACTTTCTATATTCTTGCCAACATTATAATTCAAATGCATCCATTTTTCTTTGGTCTTCCTTATAGATTTTACAACTTTCACATCCATATTAGGTTTTTGAAAGTACTATGTCTTGCATTAGGTGCACTTTAATTCTCGAAGTGACATCTTTGCTATTTAACACTTAAATGAGGTATTTTGAAAAAGATTAGCCCAATGTAATGCATCCTTTGATTTCTTGACTGCTGCTTCCATGTGTGCTGATTGTGGACTCAAGCAAAATGAAGTCTCTGACAACTTCAGGCTTTTCCTCATTTATCCTGAGTTTGTTTATTGTTTTGGTTCTGAAAATTTCCTTTTTTTTTTTTTTTTTTTTCTTATGGTGTGCTACTCGTAATAACAATTCTAATCTCATATATTCATCATTAAATAGTTGGAAAACTCTTGCTTCCAGAAAGCAAGGTAGTGTCACGTACATATTACAGGAGGTTAATTACTCTTCTTCCTCCTGTTGTCTATCAGTTTTTCATACTACTATGATGTGCATGTTGTTGTGACATTGGAAGCAATATCACAGGTATTTTAGATACCAACAGGATTACCCATGTTGGACAGATTTTAGCAGAACTTCCAGACTGAAACAGACCAGTAAGAATGAATAGTGAACTACTTATGAATGGCTAAGCACTGACAACATGAATGTTGTTGTTGTTGTAAAGTGTCATTGAGTTATTGTGACTCATAACAACACTGTATAGGATTTCTGAGAAGTAGCTGGTGGGTTTGAAGTGATGATCTTGTGGTTCGCACTCCAGTGCTAATTCTACAGTGCTACACCAGAAGTCTGAAAACATGAATAGCAGCAGAAAATGTTCAGATATGGTGCCAAAATATGAATCCAAGCAGAACATTCATAGATATAATGTTGAAAGATGAAACTCTCTGAACTCAAAATATGAGTGGAGAAGAGCTGTCTTCTCTTAACTATAATGACACAACTGAAAGTGAGGAGAAACAGCTGCAAAAAAAATCAGAACATGGAAAGTGCAAAGTATGTAGCTAGGAAAACTGGAAATTGTTAGAATTCAAATGGACCACATAATTATTGATGTCCTAGTTATTACTCAGCAGAGATGGACAGGTATTAGCCATTTTGAATCAGACATCCGTTGGGTTTACTATGCCAGAATGATAAATTCAAGAAGAATGTTGTGGCATACATTGTCAAAGTTTCAATTAATTTTGAAATACAATGTCATTTGTGACAGGATAATATCCACATATTTATAAACAAGACCAGTTGGTACCACAGCTATTCAAATTTATGCACTAGATATAACAATGATGAAATTGAAGAAATCTACTTCTTCACTTCTTCAGTGTCTACTTGAGTAAACATGCAATTAAGATGCACTGATGATTACTGGTGATTTGAATGTGAAGTGGAAAAAACATTATTTGGACAATATGGCCTTGGTGATAGAGATGATGCTGGTGATCACAGTATCCTGAGTTGTTTCTAACTCTGAAATGCAAACTATTACTTTCCTTAATTTACATCAACAATCTGTGATATGCAGATAATGCAACCTTGTTTGCTGAAAGTGAAGAGGACATACTTACTCTTGAAGATCAAAGACTACATCCTTCAATATGGGTGTGCCTCAGTTCAGCATAAAGAAAGCAGAAATCCTCACCATTGGTCCAATATACAACATCCATATAAATCAAGAAAATATTGAAGTTGTGAAAGACTTCATTTTGCTCAGATAAACCATCAAAACTCATGGAAGCAGCAGTAGAGATATCAGTGGTGTATTGCATTGAGCAAATCTGCTCACAACATCTCTTTAAAGAGTTGAAGGACAAAGACATATTTTGAGGACTAAGTTGCTCCTGATCCAAGCTATAATATTTCAGTAACCTAATTTGCAAGTGAAAGTTGTTCAGTGAATAAGGATGACTGCAAAAGGAATGATGCATTTGAGTTATGATGTTGGAAGAGAATATTTAAAGTACTAAGTACTACCAAAATAACTAATACTTGTATTGGAAGAAGCACTGCCAGAATATTCCTTGGAATATTGGAAGCTTGGAGGCTAGACTTCATCTCTCATACTTCTCATATTATCATGAGGGACCAGTCCCTAGAGAAGTATATCATGTTTGGTAAAGTGGAGGATCAGAGAAAAAGAAGTTCACCCATGAGATAAAGTGGCACAGTGGCAGTAGGAATGGGATCAAATGTAGTGATGATTATGGGGTTGGAGCTGAACCAAGCAATGTTTCATTTTGTTGTGCATATTGTTGTTATGAGTAGGTATCCACTTGATAGCACCAAACAACAACAAGAAGTAAATCCTAAAATTATGGTTATTCTCTGTGATTTCTGTTTGGCAATTGCAATGGATTATTGGGTTCAGCAGTGAAGTATAGGGTATTGGGAGGGATAGCTGGTGTCAGAATAGGAAAAAGAAGGTTTTAGTGTGAAGGCATGTTTGATCATTGTCTCAGAACTGTCTTTGCATTAATGTGCTGTTTAATTCTAATAGACCACAAAGTCGGTAGTTCAAACTCACCATCCCTTCATCAGAGACCCTATGCAGGGTCATTATGAGTTGGAACTAACTCAAAGCACATAACAACAATCTCAATACCGCTCCTTTTTGGACTTCTGTTGTGGGGCTATGGGTCAGCATTGGGCTGCAAATCACAAGGTTGGCAGTTCAAATTTACCAACTACTCCTTGGAAACCCTATATAGGGTCTCTATGAGTCGGAACAGACTAGATGGCACTTGACAACAACAACAACAACAAGGGTCCAAAAGTCTACAGCTGCTTTGTTTCCACTTGTCTCTGTCTCCATTGCTCTGCTCATGACTCATCTTTCTTGACTGTCCTGAGATTGTCTGTCTTTGCTTCTGAGATGATTCCTTTTAAACTGAGCAGGATGATAAAACTAACAAATGCTATACACCCTATTTTCATGGTCCCAAATAATTATTTGGTGGGAGTTAAGAAGATTTCTCCTGGGGAATGAATCTTTACAGTGAGGATCATTCCCAACCCCTTGATACACAGGGTTGGTTGGCATGGGCAACTTAGACATTTGCTACCCAAAGTGTGGGAGTGAGGGGCCTACAAAGGCATGAAATGACTGGTTTATAAGCTTTCAAGAGGGATCCACTGAGTTTCCAACCTGTCTGAACAGGGTTGGTGGAAGGAGATGGGGATAAGACTCTTGTGGTTTAATAATGAATAATTGCTGTTAGGACTGATTGTGAGTGTTGCAAATATAAAGGTAGACATTTTGTAACAAAAAGAGGGGAGTGGTTGATCTTGCACTTCTAGAGCAGATGACACTGGGACTATCAAGGGAGAAGAGCAGAGTGCTGGTCCCTATCCAGAGAAGCAGTGATGCCAGAAAATGAAGCAGCGATGATGATGTGGAGTGATGGAGCAGCAGGGTACTCTGGACTCAGGGAGGGAGAGGGGCTGTGTGCTGATGGCTGAGGAACAAGCTTGTGGGGTGTACTCTTTAGTTGTTTGAGTGTTTATATATTCCTGAGTGCTTCGATGTACATCCAAAACAAAACAAAAAAAGCAAACAAACATAAGAAATAGAAGCACATGCTGTTGAATGATGATTCATAGAGGAGACTGTAATCATTCAATGGAACAAAATATGATAAGATAAATGTAAAGCTGATGATAGCCCATTTAAACTATCATTCAATTCATAATAATAATAATAATAATAATAAAGACTTCTCCTGTACCTCTTAGAGCATGATGGTATAGTGGGTTACACATTGGGCTGTTAACTGCAAGATCAGCAGTTCAGATCCATCAGCTCCTCCATAGAGAAAGAAACTTTTGGCTTCATTAAAGATTTGCAGCTTCATAAATCCTATACAGTGTTTCTGTGATTCAGAACAGAATTCATGATACACAACCCCCACCAACACAATCCCATTGTATGGACATATCACAATTTGATATTGACTCCTGGTGTTATGGATCAGTACTGGATAGCAAACCAAAAGGGTAACAGTTCAAACCACCAGTTGCCCCTTGGAAACCCTACATAGGATCACTATGAGTTGGAACTGATTCAGTGGACATTAACAACAATACAACTTTGAACAGAAAAGTCATATCAAGCAAACACAATGAAGTTTTCTGTAATTCTCATTCTTTACAATATTTTCCATAGTTTGTTATGATGCACAATCAATGTATTTATATAATCAATAAAATAAAAGTAAACTTCTTTCTGAAATTCTTTGTTTCTGCCAAGGTACATCTGATGTCAGCAATGATATACATCACTCCACTTCCTCTTCCTAATCCAGCTTGAATTTCTAGAAGTTCCTTGTCAAAACATTGCTACAAACATTTAAAAAAATCTATAGCAAAATTTCACTTGCATCTAGTATTAATGATATTGTTCAATGATTTTCAAATTCTGTTGGGTTACCTTTTTTTGGAATGATCAAAAGTATGAATAATTTCCAAGCAGTTAGTCAGACAGCTGTCTCTCCAAATTTCTTGGCATAGATACGAGCACCTCCAATATAGAATAACTATGTTGAAACATGGCAATTTGAATTTTGTCAGTTTCTGGAGTTTTGTTGTCAATGCCGACCTTGCAGATTGAATTTACATATTGCATTAGGCAAATCTGCTATAAAAGACCTCTTTAGGTATTGAAGAACAAAGATGTCAGTTTGAGAACTAAGGTTCACCTGACCCCAGCCCTGGTATTTTCAATAACTTCAGATGCACATGAAAGTTGGACAGTGAATGAGAAAGACCACAGAAGAAGTGATGCATTTGAACTATAGTGTAAGAGGAGAATATTAAAAGTACCATGGACTGAAAAAGAGAACAATCTGTGTTGGAAGAAGTACAACCAGAACGCTCCCTGGAAGCCAGGATGGTCAGACTTCATCTTTCATATTTCACACATATTGTCAGGAGTGACCAGTCCCTGGAGAAGGATATTATGTTTGGTAAAATGTAGAGTCAGAAAAAAAAAGAGGAAGACCCCAATGAGATGGACTGGCACAGTGGCAAAAACGATGGGTACAAATGTAGCATGATTGTGAAGTTGGCAGATAACCAGTGTTTCTTTCTGTTGTGCATAGGTCTGTTAAGAGTCAGTACTGACTATGGCGACTGACAACAACAATAATTTATTGTTAAGTACTCTCAAGTCTAACCAACTCATGGTGACCCAATGTACTACAGAATGAAACACTGCCTGGTTTTGAGCCATGCTCACAATCAATGATATCCTTAATTTCATTGTTGCTGTCATTGTGCATATACATCTTGCTCCTCTTCATTGCCGACTACAGTTTACCAACCACAATATAGTTCTATAGGGACCAACTCCTTTTAATAATGTGGCTCAAGAAGGAGAGATAAAATCTGACCAACTTGGCTTCTAAGGAGCATTCTGGCTGTAGTTCTGCCAACAGAAATTTATTTGTTATTTGTCCATGGTACTTTTACAATTTTCCTCCAATACCATAACTCAGATGTATCACTTCTTCTACAGACTTCCATATTTATTGTCCAATTTTCACATGCATGTGAGGTTAGTGAAAATACTATTACTTAGGTCAGGCAAACCTTAGTCCTTGAACTGACATCTTTGCTCTTCAACACTTAAAATATTTCTTGTGCAACAGATCTGCCTAAAGTAAATGACATTTGATTTCTTTAAAACTGCTTACATGAAAGTTGATGGTTCATCAGAGAAAAATTAAGTCATTGACAGTTTCAATCTTTTTTCCGTTTATATTGATGCTATTTATCCATCCCATGTTGAGGATTCTTTTTTTTCTATTGAGGTGCAACTCATACTGAAGTCTGTGGTATTTGATCCTCATTTGTATTTTAAGTCCTTTTCATTTTTAGCAAGAAAGGTTGTATCATCCGCATACTGCAAACTGTTATTGAGTCTTCCTCCATTCTTGATACCATATTCATCTTCATACAATCCAGCTTCTCAAATTATTTGCTCAGCATACACAATGAAGAAGTATGGTGAAAGAATACAACCCTAACAGACATGTTTCCTTCGTTTAACCATTCAGTGTTCTTTTGTTCTGTTCCAACTACTGCCTTTTAATCTATGAACAGGTTCCTCAAGAGTACAATTAAGTGTTCCAGAATACTTATTCTCCAAAATGTTGTTCGTAGCTTGTCATGATCACACAACTGAAAGCCTTTGAGTAGTCAGTAAAGCACAGAAAAGTATCTTTCTGGTATCCTCAGCTTTCAGTTAAGAACCATCTGGTATTAACAATAATATATCACATTCCACTCCCCCTTCAGAATCTGACTTGTACCTCAAAGAGTTCCCTGCCAATGTACAGCTGTAACCTTTTTAAAAATGTTTTCCTAAAATTTTGCTTATACGTGATAACAAACATAGTGCCCATTGATTCTCACATTTCATTGAATCACCTCTCTTTGGAATGAGCTCAAATATGGATTTCTTCCAATCAGTTATCCAAGTAGCTGTCTTCGAAATATATTGGCATAGGTGAGTAGTGTCTCCATTTCTGCGTTAGTTTGCTGAAATATTTCTATTTTTATTCCATCAATTCCTGGAACGTTGTTCTTTGCCAATGCCTTCAGTGCACCTTGGACTTCCTTTTTGGTTTCATCATTGGCTCTTGATGCTGTGCCAAGTCTTGATATGTTTGAGCATCCACCATTTCTTTTTGGTACAGTGACTCAGTATTCTTCCCAACTTCTTATGATGCATTCTGCATCATTCAATACTTTACCAATAAATGCCTTCAAACTGCTATTTGGAACTTGATTTTTTCCTTCAATTATATTTTTCAGCTTGAGTAGTGCAGAATGTGTTCTTCCATTTTTGTTTTCCAATTGCAGGTTTTGGAACATTTCATTATAATGTTTGACTTTATCTTCTCAAACTGCCCTTTAAAAGTTTTTATTCAGTTATTTTACCATCTTTTATCATCAGGTCTAATTTATCAAATGTGTTCTTGGAATGATATCTAAATTCATGTGGTATATGTTGAAGGTCATATTTTGACTCTCATGAACATCTTTTAATTTTCTTCAGTTTCAGCTTTAACTTACATATGAGCAATTGATTGCCTGTTCCACAGTCTTCCCTGGCCTTGTTTTGGCTGGTAATGTTGATATTTTCCATTGTCTGTTTTCACAAATGTAGTCAGTTTGTTTCCTGTCTATTCCATATTGTGAGGTTCATTTGTATGGTTTTCTTTTATGTTTTTTACAAAACATATTTTACTTTGAAGTAGTCAATGGCCTTGAAAAATTATGTTACTATCTCCAAGGCCATATTTTCAAGTACTGATCCTTCCTTTCTGTCTCCAACCTTTGTATTCTAGCCTTCAATTTCATCATCACTGGCTTTAGTTATGAACCTAGCTAGAGCATGCATGTTCTCCTGAAAGCAAATAATGAAGTCTTATACTTTAGAATAATAGTAAGTAAGTGGAATCTTTACTTGGTGCCATTTTAAATTCTAAAAGCACAGCAAAAAGTACAAAATTGAGGAAAATGTCAAACTGAATACACCATCCCTAAGATTCATGCTTACATCATGAGAGATAAAATATATAGACTGAGCATCACTTTGTTCAATGTCACATGTAAATAATTATTTAGTAACAAAAATATTTTGCTGATTTTCACATGTCCACAAATAACCATAAAATCCTGGGCATTGATTATGGCCTTTTAAAAATTAGTTAGCAGATGAATTCACAAATATGGGACCTGTGAATTACTAGGATTCATTGCAGGATTTTATAATCAAATATCACTAAATCACTTTTGAAAAATCAAATGGAATTTTTCAATTCTGTGCTTCTTGAAGAGTGACCTGTTTGATTGTTTTGTGCCATCAGATTTGTTCTGATTCATAGCAACCATGTGTAGAGCTTCAGAAGCAGTTGGTAGGCTTGGACTTTCAACCTTGAAATGTTTCTCTCACAAGGAGAGTACTCTATATGTTGTTTGTTTATTGTTATATTCTTTCCTCTGATTTAAAGTTTTTCACTTAGTTAAATATCTATCTATCTATACATATATACTACTCATTTATTTTTTAAAAGGTATATTTTATCTATGGCAATAAAAAGGTGACAGAAATATAAGGAAATATAACTACGGAAGAAAAAAGAAAAAAAGTCGACATTATTTACAAGAAAAAAAAAAAAAAAAGAGTTCATTTTCATGTTGTTGTGCTTGTTAGGTTCCATTTAGTCAGTTCTGATTTATAGCTACTCTTTGCACAACAGATCAAAATATTTCCCAGTACTGGGCCAACCTCACAACCATTGCTATGCATGAGCCCATAGCTTCCACCACTGTGCCAATCCTTTGCATTGGGGGTTTTCCTCTTTTTCTCTGACCCTCCATTTTACTAAACATGTTATCTTTCTTCAGTGACTGGTCCCTCCTGATAATATGTCTGCTATATGAGAGATAAAGCCTGGCCATCCTGGCTTCCAAGGAGCACTCTGGCTGTACTTCTTCCAAGACAGATCCCTTTATTCTTTTGGCAGTCCATGGTACTTTCAATAATCTCTTCCAACACCATAGCTCAAATGCATAAATTCTTCAACAATCTTCCTTGTTCACATGTATATGAAGCTATTGAAAATATCATGACTTGGGTAAGGCATACCTTTGTCCTCAAACTGACATCTTTGCTCTTCAACACTTTAAAAAGGTCTTGTGCAATAGATAAGCCTAATTAGATATGTCATATGTCATTTGATTTCTTGACTGCTATTTCTAAGTGTGTTGATGATTGATCAGAGCCAAATGAAGTCTTTGACAACTTCAATCTTCTCTAAATTTATATGGATGTTGATTGTTGGTTCAGTCCTGATGATTTTTTTAAAATTTACATTGAGATGCAAACCAAACTGAAACCTGTGGTCTTTGATCCTCATCAGCTAGTGTTTTAAGTCCTCTTAGCTTTCAGTAAGGAAGGTTGTATAAATAAAGAAGTTTATGTACTCTTGATACCAAAAGATAAAGAAAAACATTTATCCACTCTCAATACCAACAGTCAACATTTTAAAATCTGGCAACTTATTTAAATAGTTTATGTAATCAATTAATTTTAAAGTAATATTTAGCTGCAAAGCATTCCAAAGGAAAATTGAAGAAGAGCAAAATAAAGGAGAAATAAAATATTCATGGATTGGAAGTCTCAATCTTATTAAAATGCTGATTCTCCAAATTTAATCAATATATTCAAAGTAATCCCAGTCGAAATCTTACTAGATGTATTTGAATATGAAAATATGATTTTGTATTTGCCAAGACAATGTACATAGACCAGCCAAAATAACCTTCAAATTGAACAGGTTTGAAATCTTCCCTGCAGTTTTTGTACTTACAGCAAGAGTATTAGCAGAGTATAGATTTACAGAACAAATTAATATATTAGAGTATCCAAAAAAAGAAGTAAAGTCAATCTTACATAATCAATTTATTTACAACAGAAGTGTCAAGGTATAATGCTAAAATTATTATTTTTATTTTATTGGATTTATGAAGAGTAGTATATATGTATATATATGTATGGTGTTGTTGCTGTTGTTAAGTGCTGTCGAGTCGGTTCCTTCCCATAGCGACCCTGTACATGGTTTCCCAAGGCTGTAAATCTTTAAGGGAACAGAAAGCCTCATCTTTCTCCCGCGGAAAAGCTGCTAGTTTCGAACTGCTGACCTTGCGGTTCACAGCCTGATTCATAATCACTGTGCTACCACAGCGCTCTCCTCTCTTTCTCTCTCTCTCTCT
>NW_006409204.1:61749-62944 GCF_000296735.1 Chrysochloris asiatica | reverse complement strand
CCGTAAAGATTTACAGCCTTGGAAACCCTGTTCAGGGTCGCTATGGGTCGGAACCGACTCGACGGCACTTAACAACAACAACATTCACTTACAGAAATACTAGGCTGTACACTAGAAAATCTTGTGGCGGGTGATTGATTTGAAATCAAAGTAACTGTTAGTTGTTCATCTATTTTAATATGTGATATGTACAAAGTCTACCTATTCTTTGTTTCTAAATACTGCTGAATGTGTTCTTACTCAAAGAGATCCTGAATAGAATTTTGGAGGTGCAGCTGGTGGGTTTGAACCAACAACCTTGTGGTTAGCAGACCCCAGCGCTTATCTTACAGTGCCACACCAGGACTCCCAAAGTTTTACATTCAGGGACAATATGCTATCTGAATTCTCCAATCTCTCCTTCAGAACTGAGAAAACAATCCTCTACTGCTGCTTCCACTTGTGCCACTTTCAGAAATAACCTGGGGTAAACATCCTTTATCAAATGACTTTTTAGTATGGGATATAATGTTCAGGTAAATTGTCTTTTTGAAAACAACTCTGTAGAAGCAGACCAACACTGTAACATCTGTCTGTTGGCTAATCATGCTGCCTTCATTTCCACAGAAGTGTCAATTCTAAGAGCTTGCCTCACCAAACTCCATGATTCCAGTCCCTCCCCACCCCCAAGGGAACTTTATCTGCAATGTATTCTGACCTACAAGAAAACTTGAAAAATTTTCAAGATTAAAATTAAGATTTGCATATCTTAATATTCATGAATCTGTTACACTTTTAACAACTGAATTAAAGAAAATTTATAACTTACATACACAAAGTTTAACTAAGTTTTTGTTCTTAGGCACAGTGGTTTAATTTTTCTTACATTTGTTCCCAGTTACAACCATGACTACTTACTATCACAGTTTAGTGTTTCTAGGCACAAAGCCAAATTACAGGTCCAGCTATAGATTTTTAATATCCTCCTCCTCAAGTCAAATAAACTTAAATGAACATTTAATTGAATTAATTAGAAAATTATCACTTTGTTTAAGTAACCTAATTGTTCTCAGCATTGGCAAGAATCATGATGTTTGCAAATTAAATTAAATAATGGTTACTAAGAGTAAGATGACATAAATTGTACTAAGAATGTTAAAGTGCAAATGAACTCTTAAGAGAATTATAAAGTTATATGTATAAACATATGAATATA